>NC_142666.1:7023204-7197832 GCF_026168435.1 Sesamum indicum | reverse complement strand
TGGCTGAAACTCAAAATATATTGTTTCCCTTGCAACATATTCGAAGCCCAATTTAAATGAAAAATTTGCGGCTAGGATTTCCCCGTACAGGAGTGGTTTGTTGGTTCTTTCTAGTTCTATCTATCATCTTTTATCTTCAGAAAACCATTATTATTCAGCATATACATGTAACCAGCCTCTCCCATAATAAGCAATCATGAAATACTGGGGTTCTGGTACTATTAATGCTCTTTAGGTTCAAAATGGAGAAAGTTCAATTTTGATACTTCACTAAAGGAGACAATATCTTGCAGGTTATAAAGCATCCTCCACCAAAGAACAGAAGATCTAGGAGTCAACCACCTCCAAGTTTTTTTGCAGAACCAAATACTCAATCAAATTCCTTTGTTGGAACTGAAGAATACATTGCACCAGTATGGTGATTTTTCGTCTTCTGTAATACTCAATGTTCCATTTTCTTAGTTAGCAGGCTAAGGCATTTCTCGCTATTTTACTGCTTCTCCAAGTATATTTTGAATAGTAGGTCTAGCCTGCCAAAAACCATGACTTTCAATTAAATCGAAGTCTTTGATTTGAGGCAAGTAGATATTAACCAATGATGTATACTTTCTAGTGTTGCAGGGTTGCCATTACTAAATTAGTAAACTTTCATAACTTTAAGTTGTGAGTTTCTCTTGTAAGGATGCCAAACGGGTTGATATCGTCACCTAGAAAACGACTCTCATGGCATGACTTCAATGTATTAAGAGCCTATTTTCTATATCAGGGAATAGAAGAAGCAAACTTAATATGGGTCAGCAAATGCATGAATGTAGAAAGTTCATAGAATTTAATCATCTGTTCTCTTTTCCTTTTGACATGGTTGAGCATGGATCAGAGTGACTGAGCCTCTTAATGTTAACGCACAAAGATGCATCGACATATTCTTACGTGGGAGGCCATCTTCTGAACAGGCATCTAACTACAACACATTGGTAAAATTGTCTTGAAATGAGTTGTAGGGAAACACCAACTGTTGGTCTTAAAACGGCATCAACTATCATTTACTATGTTTCATATGTTACTTTCTTGAGTTTAGGCTCAGATTTGAATTTTCTCAGCTTTTATTTTGTATTTTTACTCAAAAGAATGAATTATATCTGATGCAAATTCTGGTGTGAGCATATAAAGTTATTGTGGATACTCAGTTCTGCTGGTGACTTAAATGCAGGAAATCATTACTGGTGAAGGTCATAGTAGTGCTATAGACTGGTGGGCTCTTGGTAAGTTTATGAAAGTGAAAGACTCCTGAGTTACATTATTCTGTGAATTAGAGCCATCAATAGGTGAGGAGCTTATTTTGAAGGCCCTCCCTTTTGCCTATATGTCAAGATAAAAGATCAATAATACTGCAACAGCAATTTTCCAGCATATAATAAAATTTGAAAGTAGAACATGGATCTTTACTCAAGGTAAAACGGCCACCAATTTTGACTTTGTGGTAATGACTCTGGTTCAACTTGCTGCTGTGAAGCTGTGGTATGGAACTTATTTTGTATGTCTTGGTCATTCATATAGGAGATAGTGCTTTTCAACAACTTCTTCTGTAGATGTTTAGATATAATAAAGGCTGATATTCACTTAGAAACAGTCCTTCCATTCGAAATAAGGATAACTGGTAAACATACTAAATCATCCATTTATTTAGATACTACCACCAAAAAATTTACAAATTCATAAAAACGAGAATGGCCTTTTATCTGTTCTGTTTTCCTCAAACTTCCAATTATATAGGTAAACTGAACTTCATTCATATTTAATCAGCCAAATGACTTACTGATATAGATATCAATTATGTATGCTACTAAAACAATACACATCAACATTATATGCGTCAATACGTGTTTTGATATATCATATTTTGTATAATTCACCAGATAATGGATTTCCATTTTGCTGTAATTTGCACTAGTGATGAAATTTCCTAAAATGCAAGCTCACCTAGTATTCATATTCTTGGACTCCACATCCATAAAACACCTTGAAGTGCCACATCATATTATGTGCAGTTCTTTACTTTCACTTGTGAGTATCAGTTCTTTTCTTTCTTCATAATTAATCCTCCATGAAAGTTGATCCAGTATCCTGTTTCAATTAATTAATTCACACACAAAAAAGAAAAATTGACAACTCATCGTGTGAGCATTATCTGTGTTTAGACTGTCCTTTATTGGATACAATAGGATCACTTAATCTATGTGTTGGTACCCAGGTACAAGTCTTGATTATATCCAGTCTTTTGGTAGGATCTCCTTTTAGGAGAGGCAGGAATCTTCTCTTCTTTCCTGATCCTTTTTACTTTTCCTTAACAAGTCTCTATGTATGCATTTAGGTCAATCTTCTAGATATATAATAGTCCTTAAAATAATGGGAAGAAGAAGTAAGCTATTCATGCTTTAGAGTGATTGCTCTCTTCTCATTTATATACTATATGTTCTATAATTTAGTGAAGAAAATACATGAAAACCTTTCCATCTCTATTTCCCTCTTCGCCCAAATCTGTTTTCATATTTCTACAAATTGCTTTTGTTGTATAAAATGCTGATATGGTTATGATGATCATTCTGATAACTTTTCCATCTATATTTCCCTCTTCACCAAGTACATTTTCCAAATTTGTATTCATATTTCTATAATTTTCTAATGTTGTATAAAAAATGCTGATATGGTTATGATGATCATTCTCCGGAGTGACAAAAATTAGATGTAGTTGGTTTCGACATAACTGCATGTGATGAGACTTATAAATTTAGATTCAGTATATTGCGGACCTGAAAGAAGTCATAAGGATTAAAAGATCACCTTGGATATTAGTAATCGACTGAAGATTTCATAAGAAGTGGATTTCTTGTCCCTCCATCCTGCTAATGCAGACCAGAATTTCCTATGTATATCTTTCATTTGCATAGGTAGGCAGAAACCTATACACTTAACTTAGATATCTCATTCCCAGAAATAGAAGCTCTGCATTCGATGAATTATCTTATTTGCATTGCATGGTTTCTTGTCTTCCAAGACATTCTGTCTTAATGAATGGCACAGGATTTAGCTTCAAAATGGCCATACTTCTGATTCCATAATCATTTAATTTTTAAATTCAGGTATACTGCTCTATGAAATGCTTTATGGGCGTACACCATTCAGGGGAAAGAATAGGCAGAAAACCTTTGCCAATATCTTGCACAAAGATCTCACCTTCCCAAGTAGCATTCCGGTAAAATAATGTATTTTATTGAGCATTACACTTATAATGTTTTCTTCCATGGTTTCTGACACTTCCTCGGTATCTTAACGTACATTGGGAACAAAACATTACCTCTGTGATTTCCGGACATGCCATTTAAATTTACCACATTTTTACTAGGGAAACTGTTGGTTAACGGTAGCGGCTGATATTGCTGTACTTCCGAAGTTTAGTTCCTCCGCTACCCAGCTTGTTGTGTGTTTTAGGTGAATCTTCAAGAACACTCCCTAAGCTACTGAGTGGATTGGGGGTAGAGGTGGTGTCGGAGATGAACTTTTCCTTTAAATATTTCTCTCAGAATGATACTGGATACAAGACTGAAGATTTAGAGGTGTGAATATTTTATATAGCAAGAGTACAAACGAAAATATTGATACAACACTCGTGATCTTTTTCCAAAAAATCTGCTGTGATCAAATTAATTCCTTCCTCAAGGAGAAAAGAAAAGAGATAAACTAGAGATGTTTACAATCCCTAAAAATCCTCCAACGTTGATTTGAATTCTACAAAGACACAACCGAACATAGTTATCATACAAAAATCAATTTAATGATCTCCGACTTCATTTCTTTTCTGTTTTCCCACATATTGAACTTGTTCTGCTCTTCTCAGTGAATGTTATGTAGAAAAACTACCTCAAGGGGGAAAAGGAATTGGCAAAAGATAGTTTTTAAACAAGATATACGTGATAACGTATTTTTACCATATATAAACTCCCATCAACTAACTGCATACATGAGATACTCTGGTAGCTGTATTTGACCATCTAGTATATCCAATTTATGATTATTGTAAAAAAGAATTATAAATTAATACTTTCTAGAAAGAATCCAATTTCAGGGAAGTTGTTATCTGATTTTAACCACTTTCTAGAAAGTGTTGAATTTTATAAGTATACAAGAACCAAGCAAAGATTAATGAATATTTGGGGATATTTATGCAGGTTATACATTTTAAGTTTGGGTATTGTAGAGACAGTAACTGAGATTCTTTTGAAGTCAGGCAGAAGTCTTGATATGGTAACTTTGCAGGTAACACTCCCAGCAAGGCAATTGATTCATGCATTGTTAAATCGAGATCCTGCCAGCCGTTTGGGGTCAAATGGTGGCGCAAATGAGATCAAGCAGCATCCTTTTTTTCGTGGAATACAATGGCCTCTCATTCGTTGCATGGTAATCATCCTCTATTAGTTTTATCTAAGCTTAATTGTAAAATAGTTACAACTGGAAGAAGAATTAATCTGTCCTGACCAACTGTATGCAGAGCCCACCACCACTAGATGTACCTCTTGAGTTAATTGGAAAAGAACCAGATGCAAAGGACATAAACTGGACAGATGATGGAGTTCTTGTACATCCAATGGAACTATTCTAGAGGTATGATCATTTCCCATAGGCTTTGTGCTATTCTCTGGATTTTCTCTTCTTAAAGATTATACATTAACCCCAGTGGTTAGACAGCCTATTCTGAAAGAAGTGGCGTGTATATAATAACAAATTAATGTTTAAGTGTAAACTGCAGGGCTACCTCTGCTCGTCTTATCGGAGCAATTTACTTCATGTGTGCAGAAGGCAACGACTTCCATATGGTACATGAACACAAAAAACAATACAGACTCCCAAATTCCGTTATTACTTCCGTTTAAGCCCAGTTTGAGATAGTTTTCCCCTTGGTTTGTTGTGGCTGAGGAGGTGATGGTAGTGGTGTTGGTTGGAGGGATATCATATTTGAGCTCGTTTTCCGTATATAGTTATAGCGTGGATGGCGTCTAGTTCTGCCCTGTCTGTTATCTCGATGTAATATCAATTAATTTCCACTATATTGTTGTGCAGTAGCCTCTGACCTGCACTCTTTATTTCTACTGATGAATAAAGAGTTGCTATGATGCAACTGGTCTCTGTTGTCCATAACACATGTTATATATTCACAGGAAAGATGAGAACAATTATAACTCAAAGGAGAAATGGTAATACTCTCCTTTCCAGAATTAATGTTCTACTTCTCTGAAAGTGGGATTTCCGATTGAGAGTTGAAACTTGGTCGAATCAAAGTGTCTTAAGGTCAAATTCAATCACAAAGGAAGCCAAAACTTGGAGTGTTACTGCGATTAAAATCATTGTTAAAATTCATGGAACCTCTGTTTTTTGCAATGTTGTAAGACCGTAGGTAGAAAACTGCCTAAACAGATATCCCACATTTGTGCATTTGAGTAAATCATAACAAAGTCAAATTTTCGGGTGAATATGTCCATTATGTTTTTACTTGCTATTTATTTTCTGCATTTTTAATATATCAAATAACTAAAAACATAATTGACAGCCATTATATCTCATTTATTTGATCATTGATTCACTATGAAGTTGCATAGGAATCAGTTCACGATCATCCATCAGAAGTATGCTGGGTTTTAATCTTTTGTATGCATGTTAATTGTCTTTTCTTGACTTGTAAATATATGTAAAGTAAATGATGTGATGAGGTCTTGCATAAACAAATAGTTTGAGTCCTCACAAGTTAAAATATTAAATTAAACTGGATTTGATGATCCAGGCCTTCCATTCATAATCACAATGTATGAGATGCTATCATTTTTCACTTTATTGTATCACCAGTTGTGAAATGATTTCAAAGTACTGAAAAGTTGTAGATACATGTTATTTTTCTATTTCACTTAGTTGTGAGGGCGATAATCCGTTTTGGTCAATTGGTTGGACTTAACATAGAGTAGCATAACTCACTTGGAGTTCTTCAAATTATGTGAAAAATGAGACAAAACATGTAGGGGATCTCATGGAGATGAGAATGGTGAAAGTGACATCATATAAAATTATTTCCATGCGAAACATAACAAGGGGATATGGAAATAGTTCTATGAACCTCAGGTTGAAGGAAGTGGATCGGCCCGGGAAGTGCGAAAAATCAAAATAAATCGAAACAAAGTATGTAAATTACCCTAGGGATGCACCTTTGATCTTTCCCAAGCATTTAGTGTACAAAATAACCATAGACCAAGAATAAAGCAAGAAAGCAACAAAATCATAAAAGAACCATACCCTCATTGATTTCTTGAACCGGCTACTAACGTTGATTCCTCCCTTCAATGGATCGAGATGTCTATGTAGAGATCTTCCAAATGTGTCTACGCTTGCACTAGGAGGATGTGATCTTCTTGTACTGGCAAGAACACAAAAGACTAAGAATCAAATGAGTTACTTTAATTAACATTTTTTATTTTCTTTCATCTCAAAGACCAAGAAAAATTTGAAGAGAAAAGAGAGATAGAGAGAGAGACTGAAACTGAGGAGGAGAGTTGTATATGGCTCCTTCAGATTTAAGGATATATATGATCTAGTCAAGGCCCTCTAAGGCTTTAGGCTTGTGTTTAATGGATAGGGATTAATTTAATTAAAATTAAATCAAACCTACGGCTAATGGACTTAAATTAAATCAAATTCATTTACAAGCCCAACATTAAACTCCATATCTTTTAATCCAATTAAAATCTAAAGCCTTTATCTCATTTTCAATTTATAAATTCAATTTATGAATTGGACCAAGTCCAAATAAATTAATCCAATTAATTTAAGAATTAACTTAAATTTTAATTAATCCAATTAATTAAATCTCAACTAATTCATCCATTGAATTGATGTAAATAAATGGTCAAATTATTTATTCCCTCCAAAAATTAATTTAATCCAATTAAATTAATTCAATTTTTTTGGAATTAATTCCAAATTAATCTCATCCTATTCAAGTGGAAACTGTGTAACTCTTTAGGTTGACCTTCAACTAGATTTGGGCATATGTGACCAACACAATTAATTAAATCTAATTTAATTAATTATTTTTATTAACTAATAATCAAAAATAGCCCGTTATCATGGGTGGCCTTCTAGCAATAATCCATGACACTAGAGACTAGATAAATAGTGACATGAATATTTAGCTTTGAGTCTCATATGAGTACAATCCCTCCATCTATCGTCTGCCGACATTAGTCTAGAGCATGGAATTGGAAGTCAGTTCTCATCCTAGACTAGACATATATACTTATAACTCGAGTCCTCGTTTATCCTACTAATGCAACCAGCAACCTATCCCATTCAGTCAGTCACTGTGGCCACAAATTTTGAGGGCATAACTAGGTCCCAGAGCTTACAGGAAACACGACTATCACATTATTGACGGAGGACAGATTCTATCTTGGTTTCCACCATCCTTACAACATACTCCGACTACACTTGATAAGATTTATGATGACCATGCCTCATGATTGAAGGCACAAGCGGATCGGCCCGGGAATGCTCTAGCGGAAGCGATAGGCGAGAAATAGCAACATAAAATTTAAATGGTCATACCAAGGGATATACCCTTGGTGTTCCCGGGCGATTGATGTAGTATGAAAATAAACAATGATAAAATAATTCATACGAGGCTATGGTTGAGAAAATACAGAAGAAGCATGAATATAAAAAACCGAAATTACCTCTTGTAATTTCAAGATTCCAAACGGCTACTCGCGTTGAATTTGTTCACTCAAGGTTCCAAAGCAGCAACTCTCTGAACAAGGTCCACACCAAGTAGGAATAAATAAGGCCTTGATCTCTTTGCTAGAAGAGCTCATGACAAAAATCTCACCTTACTAAGAAAGGGGCGACCGAATGTGTAGAGGAGTGGGAGAGATTTGTGTTGTGTATTGTGTAAATTATTTAGGATGGATATACCTTGTATAAACGGAATGTTTTTAGATACATTTTCTTATCTATAAGGTAACCATTCCATCTATTCCAAATAAAGTGGATTCTAATTTTGACCAAGTTTGCACTTACCAAAAATATAATTGTCTTGGACAACTCTCCTTCCACCAATTTGCTAGTGTGTCTTAATAAATGGGTCATATTTATAAAATAAATTCAAAACCCAATGAATTTTAATTAAATCCAATTAATTAAGCCCAATAGGTATTTAATCTAATTAAATAATCAAGCCCAAAATGTCTCTCATTAATTAATAAATCCAATTCATTAATTAATAAAGACAAACTCAATTTAAATTAATTCAATTAATTTAATTTGGATAATCCATCCAATGGATCCCCATGTGTGAGTAATCCAATTACTTATATATTGTGTAATTAATTTCTTGTTCTTCCTTGGTGATTTGTGTGTGATTTTTTAGGTTCAATTTTCAACTAGACTTGGGCTAGTGTCCAACACTATCGATTAATTAAATTTAATTTAATTAGTCGTTCTTGATCAACCCTTGATCATGCTACCACGGGTCCCCTCTAGCAACGATCCATGGAATTAGAGACTAGGTAAATGTCCGTGTAAATATTTAGGCTCCTGAGTCCATACGAGTATGGTCCTTCCATCTACCACTTTCTAACCTTAGTTTAGGGCATGGAATTTGGTATCGGTTCTCATCCTATACTAGGTATCTATCCTTTAATTACTTGAGACCACGTTTATGCTTAATTGTTCGACATAGGAACCTCTTGTTCCTATTCGACCAATCACTGTAGCCACAGGTTCATATGACGCTTAATTCTTCAAATAGGAACCTCCTGTTCCTATTCGACCAATCACTATAGCCACAGGTTCATAAGGTGTGAACGTGTCTCCAAGTGCATAGGAGATACCTCCGTCATATATTGATAGGGCATGAATTCTCTTCTTAAAACTCACCACCCTTGCTACATATTCCGATCACACTGGATAAGACTTATAATGATCATGTCTGTGACGCAATCACCTCTCGCTAGATCTAAAATACAATCATCTTATGCACGTGAATGCTGTGGTTCCTCAAGTCTGACCAAGCCTCCAAGGCTTCTATATGATGATCCCCATGAGTCAGTTTAGTCAATTCGACACCTAGCCAATCAACCCACTAAGATCGCATAGATGTCCTGAAATGTGGCACTCATCAAATGAACGTGAATCTTAGTGCAAGTCTCCATAGGACACTCGAGGTTCTCAACTTGGAACGTTTCAGACCTAGCCTTTTTGGCAGTTGATTTCATGACTGTCATCTAATGCACAGTCCAACTGCATGGTTGACCAAATGGTCAGTGGGCTTTGTTGTGATGTTTAAGTAAATATAAACATACGGGATGAGCACAACAAAGTAAAAGGACAATAGTGAACACTCATTTTATTCACTAAATAATATTACATAATATCGAGCAATTCTCAAAACAGATTACATCCAGGCCAATATAATTGGCTTTTTAGTCATCTATTCTAACAATCTCCCACTTGATCTAAAGCCAATCACCAATCAATCTCAAACCCATCTTATCAAGATGCTGAGCATGACCAATTTGCGACACTGGTTTAGTAAGTGGATCTGTTGTGTTTTCTGTTAAGCTGACTCGATCCATTTGAATATCACCTCTGCTCACCATCTCTATGTAGATGGTAGCGTCTAAGATTGAGTTTAGGACAGTGATGAGATCTCCGTTCCTTTGCTTGTGCTATCTCTTTATTGTTATCACAGAAGATAACTATCGGCTCAGCAATGCTAGGTACTACACCCAACTTTTGGATGTAGTTTTTCGTCTAAACCGCTTCCTTAGCTACTTCTAAAGTTGCTATATATTCAACTTTCATGGTGGAATCCGTTCTGATAGCCTTCTTGGAACTTTTCCAAGCATTTACATCATCATTCAGCTTGAATACAAAATTCGATTGAGACTTGGCATCATCATCGTTCGAGTGGAATCTAGCATCGCTGTAGCGTTCCAGTATCAATTCTCCGCCATCATATATCAAGAACATATCCTTAGTCCTTTTCAGGTACTTGATTATGGTCTTGACTGCACTTAGTATGTCTCTCTGGTATACGCCTAACATCTGCTTGTTACGCTTAAAGTGTACGCAACATCAAGTGTAGTACACTAGACAACATATTGAATGATGCCTACGGTTGAAGCATAGGGGATATCTGACATCTGCTTAAGTTCCTCATCAGTCTTGGGAGACTGTTTCTTAGACTGCTTAATTTCGTGCCTCAACGGAAGGAATCCTCATTTTGAGTTTTTCATTTTGAATCTCTTCAACATATTCTCAATGTACGAAGATTGGGTTAATCCTAACATCCTTTTAGATCTATCCCTGTAGATCTTAATGCCAAGGATGTAGGAAGCCTCACCCATAATCTTCATGAAGAATTGAGTGGACAACCAAGTTTTAATATCTCCCAACATCTTAACATTATTCCCAATGAGCAGGATGTCGTCCACATAAAGTACAAGATACGCAACTGAGCTCCCACTGATCTTGTTATATATACAAGGATTAAACTCATTTTTTATGAAATCATAACCCTGTATAACTTCATTAAAACCCGTACTCCAGCTTTGGGAAGCTTGTTTGAGGACGTAGATGGACCTATGCCTTTTGGTCTTCTTCAATAGAAGTGAAACCCTCTAGATGATCCATGTAGATCTCTTCCTTAATGAAGCCGTTAAGGAATGCCGTTTTCACAGCTATCTGTCATATTTCATAGTCATACCATGGTGATATGACAAGCAGTATACAAATGGACTTGGCCATAGCTACAGACGAGTAGGTTTCCTCAAAGTCGACCCCAAGCCGTTAAATATATCATTTTGCCACGAGTCTGGCCTTAAAGGCAGTAACCTCTCCATTAGCTCCAAGCTTAAGTTTGTAGATCCATTTGCACCTAACAAGTTTAACGGCTTAGGTGGGTCTACGAGGGTCTAGACCTGATTTCAACCCAACCAGTCCATTTCGGATCTCAAGGCTTCAAGCCACTTATCTGAGTTAATGTTTGATATCGCTTCTCCGTATATCCTTGGATCATTATCTAATTGACTAGTCAGGCCCAAGAACCTATACCTATCAGGTGGTTGGGATACTCTAGTCGACCTATGGAGGACTGGATCACTATTAGTGGAAACCATAGGTACAAATGACGTACATCATTTTGCTGAGGTATCTCACTTCACTCTTCAAGCAGTATCTATCAAAGAAATCGAGAAAAAAATTGAGAACCTTCTTATGGAAAGGAACGGGAAACAGTGGTTATGCTAAGGTTGCATGGAAGGAGGTGTGTCAACCCGTGGAGGAAGGGGGTCAAGGTATTAAAGATATTGCTCATTTAAATCGTGCCTTGATGAGTAAGAAACTCTATGAGGTGATAAGATGTGATCGGACATCGGTTTGGGTGGAGTGGCTCTATCATGGTTGGTTACACGACACTTCTATCTGGACGGTGTGTGAGGATCGGGGATCATGAGGTTGGAGGAAGATGCTACGCCTTCGCCCTTTCCTTCGACCGATGGTTGATTATCAGATTGGGGACGGAAGGGATTTTTTTATTTAGCAGGACCCATGGCATTAGTTAGGGCCGCTTATCGACAAATTCCCACGGGCGCCGAATTTGCTAGGAATTTATGAGGCCGCCAAATTGAGCATAGTCATTGATGGAGGAGATTGGCGATGGCTGCTTATCACGGACTTCGAATGCTTGGAGATCACTCACTCCCTTCCTCACATCCACAGAGGAAAAATCGTATTTTATGGAGATTTGCAAAAGGCCAACCCACATCCCAGACACTTTACTAGCTCTTTGATCCACTGGGGACGAAAGTTGCTTCGACTTTACTACTTTCGGGGTCCTTGAAAATCCTGCGCCATTTGTTCATTTTGTGGATGGCTTTACTCAGCAAGCTACCCATGATGGACAAACCATGGCTTTCCCATCTTGGTGGTTTTGTTTTATGTGATGCGAGGGCAACAGAGACACATGATCACCTATTCTTTCATTTTCAGTTTAGCAAGAGATGTCTTACGGAGGTTCGAAGGTTGGTTTGGTTCGCATGGCCTAATCGGGATTGGACAATAGACATTGAGTGGGCCGCACGGAAATAGAGGGGCAAACATATTGTCAACATAGCCTTTCGAGCTTTACTCGCTTCATGCGTTTACCACATATGGAAGGAGAGGAGTATCAGGCGGTTTGAACAAGTCGAGAGGACGCCGACAACGTTGGCTAGATTGATTGTTGATGATGTTAGACAGAGGATTCTGAGTATTAATTTGTCCGATTCTGTTAGTACAAGTGCTCTTTATAGATTATGGTATATCCCTTGGCCTGTTGGGGAAAAACCTACTGAAGACCAACTTGTTGTACTACTATTTTTTGTTAATGCAAATTACATTTACCCAAAAAAAATCATTTTTCAAGAACACTGTGTTTCTTGAGATAGAAATCTTTTGTTCAGATGGATCATAAAAATAGTACCCCACAATTTCTTTCGAGTATCTGAAAAACCTACACAAACTAGACCTCGATTCTAGTTTGTCTCCCACTAGCCTCTCGACGTATGCGGGGCTACCCCAAACTCTCAAGTACTTGTAGGATGTAGGTTTGTCATCCCATATCTCGTATGGCGTCTAGGGTACTATCTTGGATAGCGCCATGTTGAGCAACTTGGCCATCGTCTCAAGAGCCTTAAGTTGTGGCATTGTAGGAGAAGTCCAATGAGAGAGAATTCCATTGTCTTTTAAGTATTCATGAACTCAACACTCAAATACTCTCCACCTGGGTCCGATGGAAGGATTTTGATTTTACGGTCAGTTTGATTCTCTACTTGAAGTTTGAATTTTTTGAACCTTCCAAAGACCTCAGACTTGTACCTCATAAGATAAACATAACCATACCGTGAGTGATCATCGAAAAAGGTTATGAAGTATGAGTATCATCCTCTAGATGGAGTATTTAATGGTCCACACACATCCATATGGATTAAATCCAATAGACTGCTGGCAAGCATACTTTGACCAAAAAAAGGTTCCTTGGTTATTTTTCCTTTTAGATAGGATTCGCAAGTTGGTAGATTATCCAAATCGTCTACGTTTAGACTTTTTAAGTCCACCAACCTTCTCATCCTATCCTTAGAGATATGGCCTAGCCCCCGTGCCAAATCTATGCGTTGTTATGATTATCCAATTTTCATTTATGTTGGACAGTCATAATTCAATTAGACTGTTGGAGAATATAAAAGACCATTTGTCTATATACCAAGCAGATGAAAGACGTTATCTTTCATCAAATAAAAACCATCTTTATTGATCGTAAATGCATAACCATCACTGTCTAAAATAGAAATAGTAATAATATTCTTGATCATGCTCGGTACATAGTAATATTTCTTTAATTCTATCTGAATATGATTGCTAATAACTAAGTTGAGAGATCCCACGGCTTCCGTAGAAACGGCCTTGCCATCACCTAGTCTCAAGGTCATCTCATCCTTACTTAGCTTTCCGCTTCTTTCCAGTACCTGCAAGTTATTGCAAATGTGAGCTCGATAGCCAGTATCCAATGCCCAAGTAGCAGAATTAGCTATCATATTCATTTCAATCACAAACATACCTGGATTGGAGAGGAGTTGGGAGCACTCTTTCTTCCAATGCCCATTTCCTTGGCAATGCATGCAGATATCATTTGTCCTCGACTATTGTGAACCGCCAACTTTCTCTTTCCTTTGCCCATTCCCATCGGGGCAGTAAGGGTGCTTGGAGTGCTAGAGTGGCTGTGATAGGTTTTCCATTTCCTTTGTTCCTCTTCCAACGTCCAACCTTCTTGCCTTAAGCCTTGGAGGTTGAATCCTCTCCTACCAATACTGCCGGCACAGACTTGTGGGTTGTTGCCTCATATTGAACCAGCATATTAATTAACTTATGAATAGACTTCTCAAGTCTGTTCATGTTGTAGTTAATAATAAATGGATCATAGGACGGAGGAAGAGGGAGGAGGATCACGTCAATGTACGTGTCATTATCAATCTCAACTTTGGGGTCTTTCAGCTTCTCCACTAAGGATAGCATCTTGACTCCATGACTTTGTACAGAAGACCCCTCAGCCATCTTCGTCCCCACAAATGCTTTTATGGCAACATATCTAATATGCCTGTGAGGAACCGCATAAACCTCTTTCATTCGGAGCATTATCGAGGGAACATCTTCCAATCGATCATACCGCCTCTGAATGTATAGTCATTGAAGCCAATATGATACTGAAGACCTTACCGTTGTCCTCAAGCCACTTTTCGAACGTAACACGATCTTCAGGCGAGGATCCTTCCAGCAAGGCCGTCTGGAGCGGCTTGTCCAAGACATAGCGTTGGTTTTCTAAATCTAGGACAACCTTTAGATTTTGCAGCTAGTTGTTATAGTTCGCGCCATTGAATTTGTTAGTCTCCATAATCATAGTTAAAGGGTTTTTAGACATTTTCTATATAATGTAAAAAATGATAAAACAGAATCAGCAAATGATCAAAATATTATAAGCAAGTTTAAGATATGTCTTTTAGTTTTTAACTCTCCCACTATTTATACGGAAGCCCATAACTCTCAAGTGGGGTTTTGAGAAACCGTTTCCTAGTGAGCTTGGGATCCACAAGCACAATTTACCATGTCCTGCTTTTACGATTCACATGGAAAGAGCCTTGTGGGAGGTATTTAATACCATTCTCATCCCATGAGATTCCAAAGATGTTTTCCCCCGCCTCTTCTTTTGATCCTGAGAACTCCAAGCGAATCATGTTACTCGTGAGACAGGAAAACGATGAATATGTTCCTTTGTTCACAACAATGGTTCAAATTTTCTTTATTCCAAATGTGCCATGACGCGTGAGACCACATTTGGGTAGTGGTAGCTTCCTTACTACATTGTTGTGGATAGAAAGTTTGGATAGGTCAAAACAATTTTCATTCAAGTTCTTTATGGGCCTAATATTTAACTTGGTCCAACCAAATGAGAGTTAAGTTTCAGTATTGACCGAGACCTCCTCACATAAACATATTGCATACATAAGTATCAAATATTTATAGCATTTAAATAAATACATCGCATGTAATGTAACCTAGCACACCCCTATTGGATGATCATGAGCCCAACCTATGCAACTCACTAAGCCCGTAGTAAATTTTAGGTTTATCTAAGGTGGCCTTATGCCATTACAAAGGTGATTACCCATTAATACACTAATGGGCCTTGTAACTCCTCCTTTGTCTTCCTTTATAACGAAATTTAAGACCTCAGAAAAAATCCTATTCTACTGAAAATAAATTAATCAAACTTAGAAAGGGTTATGTTAACTCTGAAAATAAAGTAACCAATCTGAGGTTTTAACAAAAACTCAATGAGGTCATTAACATAGAAGAGATACATGGAATGATGAGCTAAGACTCACCGACTCCAATAGCGAGATCAAAACACTGGCTTCTTTCACAGTCCATTAGCCAATTTCACCTGATTACTCTTTGAAATGTAATATATAAGATTGCGTAAAAAAATTGCAAATAGACAAAACCCACTCCTTCTCTCAAAACCATCTGCATTTATATTAGGCGATTGATGACTAACAATTGTTGGAAATGACTAATCTTTTCGGACTCCTAATCATCAAAGACTTCTAAAATCCAATTTTGCTCCTAAATATTAATAAATCCGTTGGATTATTTGTGGATGGGATAGAGTCCCAATTTTTCCAACAACTAATGTATGGTCCTATAAATAGAGCTTAAGTTCATTTTATTTTACACACCAACATTTCGAGAACAATTCCATTTGCTTTCTTTCACTGCTTTCTCTTCTTCCCTTCTGAGTGTTTTTGTTCGTTGTTCCAAGCTCTCTTCCACGAGTGCGCGTGTAAGAGAGTTATAACTGTGTTAACAGAGCGATCGGTTTATACTTCTACACCACTGTAGTACCGAAATTTCGCTTTCAAGACAATGGTTCTCCATGGCACAGTCTTTAATTTTTCCAGTAGTTGAACGCAAAATTATTGTTATAATGGTTGTTCCAATTACTAAAACACTGCCTGACCTCTCCAAACTAGAGCCACTTGACGGGACCAACTATAAACGATGGTCACAAAAGTTGCTCATATTTTTTGAACAATTGGACGTGGACTATGTGCTGTTCCAGAATCCACTGGAAACTCCAGCAGAAATCTCCACTCTTGCCATTACTGCAGCGACGATCTCCACAGAAGGGACGACCACAAAATCTGAGGCTGAGGCAAAACTGAAATACGACAGAGACAATAAAACGGTGAGAGGTCACCTATTTAATCATATGAATAATTCTCTGTTCGATTTATTTGTCAACTGTAAGAGTGCCAAAAAAATCTAGACTACAATGCAGGCAAGATACAGAGGTGATGACACTGGAAGGAAAACATACGTCGTCGGTAAATGGCTTCAATTTCAAATGATCGATAAGAAGCCTATAATGGACAAAATCCATGAGTACGAGAACCTAGTAATTGAAGTGCTGAGCGAGGATATGAAAATGTGTGAAAATTTACAAGCCAACGTACTACTGAAAAAATTCCCTCCTACTTGGAGTGAATATCGCAACCACTTGAAGCACAAGAAAACGGATCTAACACTTCAAGAATTAATCAGCCATATGAGAATGGAAGAAGCAAATCGCCTAAAAGATAAGGAAACTTCCCTCTCTTCTCTTTTAGTTAAAGCTAACCTTGTTGAGTCTGCTGGATCTAAAAACAGGTTTCACCAGAATAAAGAAAAAGTCTTTCAAAAGAACAATCAACACAAGATGTTCAAAGGACCTGACGGCAAGATCCAAAAGAACAAAATATCGTGCTACTACTGTGGGAAATTAGGACACAAAGCGTACCAGTGCTACCAAAGAAAGGATCAATAAAAGACAAACCAAAAACCAACCACTAAATCTACTCCATAAGTCAATCTAGCTGAAAATGATGAGATCATCGTTGCGGTAGTTGTAGAAGCCAACTTAGTAGAGAACAAAGAAGACTGGATACTAGACACTAACGCATCCAGGCATTTCTTCTCCAACAAAACACTATTTCATGAACTTAGTGACACAACAGACGGCGAGTGTGTTTTCATGGGGAACTCTACAACTGCCGGAGTGCATTACAATGGAAAGAAGCCGGATCAAAAGTCGGGGAGAGTACATAATTGAGAAGAAAAATAAGCCTTATTATTCCAAGACAAAAAATGAGAGAAGAAGAGATAAAATACAAAGGGCACATGGGACCACCCAAGATAAATAATAATACATACAAATGGTCAAGTGCATCGTGATCATCCGTTGTCATCCAATTAGCATAACAATCCAATTAAACATGCTAGACATATATCATGCATACCATATATAATAAAAAGGACATGATATCTAATATCACAAAAATAATTATATGCAGAAAAGACAAGTTTAAAATTACAATTAAAAGGATAAAAAAAATATGTGCATCAAATGCACAAAATAAACTAAATTAATCAAGCAAGATAATTTTAGAAAAAATCCAATTTAATCAAAAATTAAATCAACAAAATTAATAATTAATCATAATTATGCATAAATAAAAAAATTCAATATTTTGGAGAAACGGCGAAAAAATGGCCCTGCCATTCACGTCGGCCTGCAGTCGTGCCCAGACGGCCGTGCGAGCATCCACAGTGTCGGCCGCCAGTGCATTGCTACAGTGCCTTTTAACAATTTTTTTATTCTACACAATAAATTGAAAATAAAAATCAAGTATTTACAGAAAAAAATTAATTTTTCTTAAACACTTAAATCATCTAAATAATCACAAAATTAAATAAATTAAATTCTGCATATGATTATCAATAACATAAGCAATAAAACCTTGCTTCAAAGAACCATAAAATACATTTACATGCTCATCACACAAAACCAATAGCTTCTAGATCGAATCGGACTCTGATACCATTTAAAAGATGCAAGCGGATCGGCCCGGGAACGCGCCAGCAAAAGTGATAGGCGAGAAATAGCAATATCAAACTTAAACGGTCGTACAAATGGGTGTACCCTTGTGTTCCCGGGCACTCAATGTAGTATAAAATAAAAAATGACAAAATAATTCATAAGAGCTATGGTTGAGAAAATAAAAAAGAATCATGAATATAAAAAAGCCAAAATTACCTCTTGTAATTTCAAGCTTCCAAATGGCTACTCGCATTGAATTTGTTCACTCGAGGTTCCAAACAACAATTGTCTAAACAAGGTCCACAGTCCACACTACACCGAAGTGAACGAGGCCTTGATCTCTTTACTAGAAGAGATCAAGACAAAAATCTCACCTTACTGAGAAAGGGGAGGGGCGGCCGAATGTGAAGAGGAGAGGGAGAGATTTTGTGTTGTGTATTATGTAAATTATTTTCTAAATAATTACGTACAATGCATACATATATACCTTGTACAGATAAATAGAAATGTTTCTAGATACATTCTTTTATCTATTTGGTAACCCTTCCATCTCGTCTAGATAGAGAGAATTCTAATTTTGACCAAGTTTTTACTTACCAAAAATATAATCTTCTTAGTCAACTCTCCTTCCACCAATTTGCTAGTGGGCCTTAATAAATGGCTCGAATTTATAGAATAAATTAAAGGCCCAACGAATTTTAATTGAAAATGTCTCTTATTAATTAATAATCCAATTCATTAATTAATAAAGACAAGTTCAATTTAAATTAATCCAATTAATTTAATTTTAAATTAATTTAAATTGGGGTATCCATCCAATGGATATCCATGTGTGAGTAATCCAATTACTTACACCTTGTGGAATTAATTCTAGATTAATTCCTTGTTCTTTCTCGGTGATTTGTATATGATTCTTTAGGTTCACCTTTTAACTAAACTTGGATAATGTCCAACACTACCGATTAACTAAATCTAATTTAATTAGTCGTTCTTGATCAACCCTTGATCAAGAAAGCCCGCTATCATGGATACCATCTAGCAACGGTCTATGGCACTAGAGACTAAGAGAATATCCATTGTAATATTTAGGTTCCTGAGTCCATATGGGTACAGTCTTTCCGTCCACCGTCTCTCGACCTTAGTCTAGAGTATGGAATTTGGTGTCGCTTCCCATTCGGGATAAGCTATCTATGCTTCAGTTACTTGAGAACCGTGTTACGCTTAATTGCTCGATACAAGAACCTCCTTTTCCCATTCGACCAATCATTGTGGCCAGAGGTTTATAAGGCGTGAACGAGTCTCCAGGTGCATAGGAGATACCTCCATCATATATTGAAAGGGGACGGATCCTCCTCTTGAAAGTCACCGTCTTTGCTACATATTCCGACTGCACTAGACAAGACTTATAATGACCATGTTTGTGACACAATCACCTCTCGTTAGATCCAAGATACAGTTATCGTGTGCACATGATTGCCATGATTCCTCAAGTCGGAGGACTACTCCCATACTATCAGAGTCGGAGATTCAAATCATACCTACCATGGCACCAAGGCTTCCATATGATTATCCCTACGAGTCAGTCCAGTTGATTCGACACCTAGCTGATCAACCCACTAAGATCACATAGACGTCCTACGTTTGTCTCCGTGAAATGCGGCACTCATCAAATGAATGCAACTCTTAGTGCAAGTTTTCATAGGACAATCGATGCCTAATCTCAAGGTCCTCGACTTGGAGTGTTTTAGACCTAACCTTTTGAAAGTTGATTTCATGATCGTCATCCAATGTGCAGTCCAACTTCATGGTTGTCGAAATGGTATGTAGGTTTTGTTGTGATGTTTAAGTAATTATAAACATACGGAATGAGAAGAACAAAGAGAAAAGCCAAAAGCGAACACTCATTTTATTCACTAAATAATATTATATGATATCGAGAAACTGTAAAAATAGATTACATTCAGGCTAATTTAATTGGCTTTCTGGTCATCTATCCTAACAACGACACAACCATCGATCGTCATATCCAAGATACAGTCTTCCTATGCACGTGATTGCCATGATTCCTAAAATTCAAGGACTAATCTTGTACTATTGAAACTAGCAATCTCAGTCATACCGATCAAGCCCTCAAGGATTTCATATGATGATTCATGTTCGTCAGTCCAGTCAGTCGATTACCTTGGCAACTAACCCACCCAAATTGCATAGATGACCTACGTCTCCTGTCGACGAAACATGGTTGCAATACTTAGTGATGGGAAGGTCTAGCCTTATCTTATGCAGGCCGTATTCAAATCATTAAATCCGTTCTCATGGCATTAAGCATCTATTGGGCTTCCACTTTTATCCTTCATAAAGGGGTTATTCGAGAGATTGAGAAACGACTGCGTACATTCCTATGGAAAGGAACGATAAATCAGGGATATGCAAAAGTCGCTTGGAGGGATGTTTGTAAACTAATTGAGGAAGGTGGTCAAGGATTGCGTGATATTGCAACCCTAAACCATGCACTCATTTGCAAAAAGCTATGTGATCTGATACGCTGTGATAGGACATCCATTTGGGTAGAGTGGTTGCATAATGGGCGTCTACGAGAAGCGTCTATTTAGACAACTCCAGAACGCAGAGGTTCGTGGAGATGGAGAAAGCTCCTTTGCTTGCGTACCTTATTGAGGCCGATGGTGGAGTTTCACATTGGAGATGGGTCTTCAGTCTAACTTTAGTAGGATCCGTGGCATGCTCTTGGCTCTTTAATTCACAGATATTCGGCAAGGACCGCGGTACCTAGTTCTAGGCGTTTAGGAAAAACTCAGTTGTGTTATTTTGGATGGACAATAGCATTGGCCCATCAATCCACATCGCCTTGAGTATATGGAAATCCTATAGACGCTACCTACGATTCATGAGGGAATGATTTCATTATATGGCAGTATAAGGATGGGCTACCTACTATAGCATCTCTTTTTCGATACCTAAATCCACCAGGACCCAAGGTAGGCTGGTCCTCACTACTTTCGGGTTCCTTGAAGATTTTGCGACATACCTTCATCCTATGGATCGCAATCTAGGAGAAATTTTCCACTGCCGATAAACCATGGCTCTCCTACGTAGGCCCCTGTATATTGTCTGATGAAGAAGTGTCCGAATCACATAATCATTTGTTCTTCAGGTGTTAGTATTCTCGACCATGCTTACAAGTCCTTAGATGGTCTGTACATTTTTGTTGGCCTAACTGTAACTGGCTACGGGATATTACTTGGCCAACAGCAAAATGGAGAGGGAAACACATCATAAACATAGCATATCGGACATTGTTGGCTTCTTCTTTTTATCATATATGGCGGGAACGCAATCTACGGTGATTTGAGCAAACGGATCGAACGACTAACTCGCTAGCTTTCCTTATCTTAGAGGATATTCGGCAGAGAATACTTAGTGTCACACTACCTCCCTCTGTTAGTTCTTGTGCACTTTATAGATTATAGCGTATCCTTTGCTCTGTCGAGGGAGAAACCACACTTTGAACATTATTGTATTATACGATCGTACCCTTTACTCATTGAAATTTACATTTACCCGAAAAAAAGAAATTAATACACATAAAACGTGAAAAAAATAGCACATATATATAATGTTTTTTTCTATTTTAAGATTTATTATATACATCCACATGTCTAACTATACAATAGTACTACATATGCAATCCAAATACTCCTCTCAATCAATTTACGAAAATACAAGTCATGGTATGCGTATGAAAAGTGCACAAGGCCAATGATACATACAGGCAAACAATCAATAAAAACCCTCATTTCAAGAAAATCATTCCAATAGATGCAAGCAAGATTGTCATCCAATGGAACTTCCCCAGAGAGAATATCGTTGGAGCTGCATATATGAAGAGTTGAGGGTTAAAATTCGAGTTGAATATTTATTTTTTTTATTTACAGTAAATATTTAATTATGATTAATAGGAATAATATGATAGTTTACATGGGCACCTCATAATCAGTGTGTTGGTTCTATCGTATTTTATCTCGTTGATTAAATTGGCAACAATCTTTTAGCCAATAAATAAGATTTATTATTAAATAATTTGGTGCTTCAATTTTATCTTTATTTTCTAGGAATAGTTCAATTTGTTCATTAGGCTTAATTGTAATTTTGATCCTTAAATATTACGTGTTTGGCATTTTAATTTTTAGTTAAAAGTACAAATGATAATATAGTCCAGTAACTTTTTACTTTTCACAAATTGAGAACATTTGCAAGCATAAATTTGAACGGAAAATGCAAGCAATCCCCTATGATATTATAAATGAGCAAATTATTTTTTTATTAAAAAAATATAGTAACTTATTTTTCTGTATTTTTTAAAATATAATAATTCACCCCCCTGTGTTTTTTAAAATAAAATAATTTACCTTTTCAGACAGGAAAGTAAATTGCTTCATATAAAAAGTATAAGAAGGTAAATTGCTATTTTTTAATTATAGAATAATTATTTATTCATTTATAATATCACATGGATAAATTACATTAAACCCAAAATTTTAAATTATTAATCCTTATTCATTATGTAACTTTTCTTAATTTAGCGTTATTTTCTTCAAGTGAATCGTGTATAAATGTTTTTATCTGTAATTGAAGTTTCATGAAAGATCTTCCTTTTAAAATATTAAACGTTAAATATAAAATAATTTTCATGTTTATTAATTTAAACTTTTACACGCTAGAAGAAATATTATTTAATTTTAGTGATGACTAATTACTAGATTAAATATAAAAAAGTGTCGTAAAGACTAATTAACTGCGATGTGCAACAGTTATTAATCATTATTTGTGCAAGTGAGACTAAAATATTGGATACAGTTAAAATTACAAAAGATATTTTAAGGAAAAAAAAATGCAAACAACCCCATGTGATATTGCACATGATCAAATTACTCCCTTTGAAAAAAATATAGTAATTCACTCCCCTGTGTTTTTATAAATGAAGCAATTCATCTCCTTACATAGGGGGCTAAATTGCTTCATTTTAATCAACACATAGGATAAACTACTATTTTTTTAGGGTGAATAGCAATTTATCCCCCTGTGATATTGAAAATGAGCACATTATCTCCCTATGAATAAAATATAGCAATTTACCCTCCTATACTTTTTAAAAATGAAACAATTACCTCCTTATACAGGGAGGTAAACTGCTTCATTTCAAAAAATGTAGGGAGATAAATTGTTGTATTTTAAAAAATACAGAGAGGTAAATCGCTATTTATTTTTTTAAGGGGGTAATTTGCTCATTTGTGATATTACAAAGGGATTGCTTGCAATTTTCTCTTCTTTTTTTTTTTTTATAAAGAGCTCATTTATAATATCACACGGAGTAAATTATATTAAACTCAATATTTTAATTAGTTAAAATTATATCAAATATTCATTGGCCATTATCAAAATATTCATTAGTTTAAACACTTACCTTGATTAGTGTCATCGGCAGGAGAGGTGTCCGAAGTAGATTTGGAGACTCTTATTCCAAGCTTTTGACACGAATCCGACCCGATAGCACCTAATAACATTAAGTATATATATATATATATTATTAATTTTGATTAATGCAATGAATTAATAAGAACAAAAATATTATTATTAATTTAAAAAAATATTATTTTAGTTCGCTAAGTATGTCTAATTTTAATTTTAGTCCGATAACTATGTTCATTTTTGTTTAGGTCCAGTAACTTACGAAATTGCTTACTTTTAGTCCTCTGACAGATTTTCGAACAATTTTACCCCTATAGTGCATATGGATTAAAACGCCTTTCAAAAGTTGCATAGGGGTAAAATTATCTGAAAATCAGCCAGAGGACTAAAAGTAAGCAATTTTGTAAGTTACCGGATCTAAATAAAAATGGACATAATTATCGGACTAAAATTAAAATTAGACATATTTAGAGAACTAAAATAATATTTTTCCCTTATTAATTATTGATGAAAAGTGAAAAGAAATCTTACAATCACTGTAACAGGGGAAAGCGGAGATATTGAGGAGATTAGAGTAGCCTGCATTGCACTGGCATGTGTGTGTATGTGTTTTATTTTTGGTGCATGTGCCTTCTCCGCAATAGATCCAATAGCAAGCTGACAAACAATTCAAATATACAATATATTTATATATATATATAAAAGTTTTTAAATATACATCATTTATTTATGAAAAAAGTATTATTTTAGTCCGATAACTATGCCCATTTTTGTTTAGATCCAGTAACTTACGAAATTGCTTACTTTTAGTTTTCTGGTAGATTTTCGAACAATTTTACCCCTATACAACTTTTAAAAGACAGTTTTAGTCCATATGCATTCATAGGGGTAAAATTGTCTGAAAATCTACCAGATGACTAAAAGTAAGCAATTTCGTAAGTTACTAAACAAGACAAAAATAAACATAGTTATCGGACTAAAATTAAAATTAGACATACTTAGCGAATTAAAATAATATTTTTCTCTTTATTTATTTAATTTAAACTAATAAAACAGACCTATATTATTGAAGAAATCTACACTCTACGTAATCAAAGAAGAGTAATTAATAAGGTTAAAACCGTCAATCAAGTCTAATTTAATTGAAAAAATTGAGGTTTAATTATTAGAAAATTATAGGTCGGACTATTATTTATACGTGGGCGCTAGTTTATTTTAATAATAATTATTGATTTACTGTAATAATAATAGTTATTGAATTATTATATACTAATTATTAATAATTGAAATTTATGATATAATTATAGGACAATTACATTTTCCTCTTCTGAAGTTTAGTTTAATTACACATAGATCCCCTGTAGTTTGAAAATTGTATCTAGTATTCCTGAGATATGCTTCTGTCCAATAAATAAGTTTCTCCGTCAGTAAAATTCCACTTAATTTGCTGGTATTAATAAAAGAATTGAATGAAACTTGATATTTTATCCTCGATTGACTTATTACAAACTTATTGCAGGTTAAATAATTTTTTTTATTAAATTATCCTTATAACAATGAAAATATATCACAGGCATGCATTATCCCTATAATTATAACTGTCTTCTTAAAGCAACAAAACAAAGTTGAAAGGCATAAGAAACTTACGGTCAAAGAATGATAAGTTGTAGGGAGTAGGTGGAACTGGAGGAGCAGCTGGCATACACGAGTAATCAAGCGAACCTGCACCACGACATAAATAATGCCTTAAATATTCTACATGACGTAAATTTATATAGATGTAAGATGCTAAACAACCACAATTTTACTCAAAACCTTAAAAAATGAGTTAAATGCAAATTACCACATGTGTTATACGAAATGAATAACTTATTTTTTTTAAAAAAATAATAAATTACACCTCCTTATGAAATTACATTTTTAATATTATTTAATAACCGTTGGATCTAATTTGAATTTAAGGTTCAAATTAAACTAATAAATCTACGGTCTAAATTTTGATTTATTTTAATCCACCGTTAAATTTAAATAAATATATACACTTAAACAATATATAAAAATTTATATTATATATAATTAATAGTTATATATATAGAGAGAGAGAGAAACAACGACAGGGGAGGGGGTGGGAGGAGGAGGAGGAGGAAGGGGCGACGGCCACTGCGACAAGGATGGGCGAGCGATCGGGGAAGGGTGGGGGCAGGCGACGAGAAAGGGGGAGGCCTGGGGCGACGAGGGTTGGGGATGGGGAGCAGGCGATAGGGAAGGGGTACGCCTGGGGCGGCGATGGGTGGGGCAGGGGGGAGCGGGGAGCGGGGAGCAGGAGAGGGGAAGAAGGGGGAAGGTGGGGGACGCCAGTGATGGGGAAGGGGGCCAGGCAACGGGTGAGGGGGGGAATTGATGGGGAAGGGGGGGTGGGGTGGGGTAGGGTGGGGCTGAGGTTTTTATTTTTATTTTTAAATAAAAATAGTATATATTATTAAACTATTATATATTTTATATAAAATAATATTTTCTATTTAATAAATATTTATATATAATATATTTCCTTTCTTGTTTTGGTTTTATTATATCATTCATTGAAAATTAAAAAAACAATTAGACCAACCTTCCCTAGAGTTTGGCATAACCTTGTTATTTGAAAAATTATAAATATTTTTCTGATATTTGATGAAATTATGTAATTTTTGGATAGAGGTATGAAATTGTCAATTATGCACTTTACTGTATTTTTTTAAAAAAAATAAAAAAATATAAAAAAATTGAACAAAGTGGGTTGAATTTAAAAAATTTATCCACTTAATCAATGAAAAATTAAAAAATTTAAAAAATAAATAAAATTAATTCATAGTCCATAAGGGCATTTTGGTCAGTTCACCATAAAAAATGGATAAAAAACTAACAAAGACTAACAAAATTGGCTAATTGTTAGACGATTGTTACAATTAAGGGATTATTTGTAATTTTTTAAATAATGAAAGAATATTCGTAATTATGCCAGCAAATTTAGGAATATCGTTATAATTTTCCAAAAAAACAAAAATTCTAAGAATGCTATATATCTAAAAATACAAATTTATTCTAATCTTCAACTACATATATAGATACATAAATACATACATCCGAACATATCAAGATTTCACACATTCTAATTATATTTAGGATATCACACAGATGTGAACCTACACACTCCAAAAACTTACTTTATGATTACAATAATTAGAGGATTGGATTTTTTTTTAAATAACTCCTATTGTATTTTGTATTTTATTTAAATATACAATCACGTGTACAAACATTGGGTTATTTATGTGCGTTTATATATTAAATAAAATGGAAGATACAGTAAAATTTGAAATAAAATAATGCAACCCGAATAATTAGAAGGTATTTAGTGGAAAGAAAATGGGTTAAATGCAATTTCCCTTCTCATAATATGTGAAATGAATAAAAAACTCCATGTTAAAATAAAATTAACAATTTACCCCCTGATACGGGTAATTTGTTCCGTTTTCCAAAATATAGGAAATAATTTGTTATTTTTTTCATAAAACATTTTTTGGCTCATTGTTCATATCACAAAAATTAAATGAGTGAATAGCAATTTATCCCTCTTTGCTATTGAAAATGAGCATATTATCCCCTATGAAAAAATTATAGCAATTTATCCTTTTATACTTTTTAAAATGAAGCAATTGCTTCATTTTAAATAATCATAAGGGGGTAAATTGTTGTATTTTAAAAAATATATGAAGGTAAATCACTATTTATTTTTTTATAATTAGGTAATTTGCTCATTTGCGATATCATAACACAAAATTAAATTATCTTTTTTTTCCGCTAAGAAAATAGTAGATAGAGATGACTAACAGTTGGGAATGATGCATGGGAGAAACTCCAAGTTTTGCTCATCATCTAGACGCGTACGCTTCCACCCATCCTGGCAGATGCATCTGAAGTTGAAAGGATAGCCTGGAGCTGCCTCACAGCTTCCCTTTCCACATTCCACCTCATCACATAGGCTCTCTGAAACAACAACCCGCGCAGGCTTTAATTCCGTGTCTCTCTCCATGCCGTCAAAAATATGTATTAATACATATATAGATACAGAAAGCAAAGAGGAGAGAGAAGACTTGTCCTGTACCGAAAAAGGGAGAGAGAGATGGAGGAACATCGTTTCCGTTAGCTGCTATTGGTGCCAAAAGCAGCGAAATCGCCACGAGAAGTCGTAAGTGAGAGAAAGCCATTTGGTGGGATGCCTGAAGAAGAGTGGAGGCAAGTAATAATTATATATGTAAGAGAAGAGGGGTATTCATGGGTTGACTCTTTCTCTATAGAAGCTTCTGCTACTTCCTTCTTCTATATTTATTATATATCACCTAAAGTCCAAATATTACAACCTTAATTAAGAGAAAAAAATACAAGCAACCCCATGTAATATTATAATAGTGTGAAAATTTGTCTTTTTATATATTTTAAAAAGAGTTAAATGCAATTTACCTCAATGTGTTACGTGAAATGAGCGAATATCCCTTTTAAAAAGGTATTTGCAAATTATCTTATGTGTTTAAAAAACGGAAGCAAATTATCCCGTATCAATTGTTTAGATAAAGGGTAATTTGCTTCTTTTTCTAAAATATAGGGGGTAATTTGCTATTTTATCTTTTAGAGGGGGTAAATTGCATTTTTTCCTTTTCTAAAATGCAGCACTTTACCCTCTTGCATTTTTTAAAATAAAGCAATTTACCTCCTTAAATAGGGATCAAATTGCTTCATTTTAAAAAACGAAGAAGATTTTATCACTGCGGATAAATTGCATTATATCCGCATAATTAAGTCTTCTAGTCCTATGTTTTTGTTTACACGCAGGGGATGAATCACACGCTTTGCAGGTGCAGGGATTCATTTTCAACATCCGAACCCCGTAGGTTATGTGGACTCCAAACTTGCAGACTTTGATGTCCTAAAAGTCCACAAATTCCAGAAGCCGATAAGAAAAAAACATAGACTTACTCTAATCTATCTGTATGAAACATTCAATCTCTGCAGCTTTTTTAGGGTAATTTATTGATAGTTGATGTCGTTGTCAGCTGACCAATTACCTCAAAGGAAAATATCATCAAGTTGATATATATGTATAATATTGTAATCCAATAGGGTGGATGAGTTGAAGTTTGTCTCAGACCTAAACACCACAAATGAGTTCTCTTTCTCTTATCAACCAAAAACTGCCCTTTGAAGGGGTTTATGTATTTTTTAGAGCATTTAAATGGTGTTTGCGTCTTCACTTTGAATTCTTCTTCTCTTTCTCTCTACATGATGAAAAGATTTTGTGGAAGACTTATTGGTGCCTCTTATAATTTATTCCATGAATCTTGACCATCCATCAAAACTTAAGTTGATGATGAAGGATCTTTCATTATATTTTTTTGGGGTAAATAGCAATTTACCCCCATTTGATATTGAAAATGAGCACATCATCCCTTTATGAAAAAAATATAGCAATTTATCCTCTTATACTTTTTAAAATGAAGCAATTTACCTCCTTATACAGGGAGGTAAACTGTTTCATTTTAAACATACAAAGAGGTAAATTATTATATTTTAAAAAATACAGGAAGGTAAATTATTTATCTTTTCATAAGAGGGTAATTTGCTCATTTGTGATATCACAAGGGGGTTGGTTGTATTTTTTTCTATTTTTTTGTGTCATATATTTATATTACATTTACATGTGTATTGTATGTAGCCCTATTTTTATTTATAAAAATAATTTAATCATATTTTTTAATATAGAAAAACACATACAGTAAAACCTCTATAAATTAATAACCTTGGGACCATGAAATTTTATTAATTTAGAGAGATATTAAATTATCGATAAATTAATATTTTATTAATTAAAAGAGAGACTTTTTAAATTCAGCAAATTTAGTACATATGTATTGAAAATAAATAAATTCATATATGTTTCATTGATTATATTCATGCAACAATGAACTATTATATTCATAGACACATGTATCAATTCATTGGAATTACTTAAATATACATGTTTATATTAATTCATTGCACTTAAATAACTATTATAACCAATTAAATATATTCATGCATGATGAATGAAACATATACTACATAAATCTCAATATGATAATAAAATAGTTCATAACACCCAACCATGTCTTCTCATCTAAAAGGCATCGCAAAATCATCCATGAATGATCAAATGCGTAAAGCATTACAGATTTCATATTTTAGTAAATTATCATAATATTTATAATTGTAATATTTATGAATTATTAATTTAGAGTTTTAATGGGACCTAATATTTATAAAGAAATTTTCTGAAAAATTATTATTTTATTATCTTATCGAATTTGATGATTTTTTACAAAGGCCCAAGTCGGGACCGGAGGATTTTATTATTTTAGAGAGTTTATTAATTTATAGAGTATTAATTTATAGAGGTTTTACTGTATGTTAATAAGCTATTGATATATGACATGAAAGTGAGATAGAAGATTTGGATAGTACTATTTGTTAGGCTTAAATACAATTTGTGTCCTGTACTTTTTGTATTTTGACATTTTAGTCCTTCATCTTTCTAGGGTGGCAAACAGATCTTATAACTTTTATAATTTTTGTGATTTTGGGTTTGCAATAGTCGGAGTATGCAACTATTGGGGGAAAAATCATGTGCCCCCAAGTGTTTTTCTAATTGGGGGCTTTTATTCGCATTGGTCAATCTTTTTGTCAGCATGAAAGCAAATTCTTGATCCTATATTTTTTATATTTTGCTGTTTTAGGCCTCTATCTCTTTAGGGTACCAAAAAGGTCCTGTAAATTTTAATTTTTTGTGATTTTGGTATTAAATTAATCAATAAAAAAAATCAAATTAAAATAAGCACATGCAGACACATGCTTTTTTCCAACAATATTTACAAATTTCAGCCGTTGAACAATTAAATTCATAAAAAATTAAAATATTATAAGATCTATTTACTACCATAAAAAAAATAAAAGATTAAAACATTAATATACAACAGATACAATAGAAAAATTGCATTTAATCCATTTTCTATGCTGTCTTTCAATTTGTTCATTATGGTTTAAAAGTTTTAACTTTTAGTTGACTTTTCATATATAGATGGTCGAAAAAGTCAGAGATGGAAAGCTGCCCTTTAATACGTGGAAGCTTCTTGTAGTAAAAGATACGGAAATATAACGTGAGTGAATTTTGCATGTGCTGCCGGAGAATGGAAACACTTCCAGAAGGTCATCTTAGATGGTGGAAGGGAAGATAAATTTACGGGGAAAAGTATTATTTTAGTCCGTTAAATATGTTTAATTTTAATTTTAATTCAATAACTATGTTTATTTTTGTTTAGATCCAGTAACTTACGAAATTGCTTACTTTTAGTCTTTTGGCAGATTTTCGGACAATTTTACCCCTATGCAACTTTTGAAAGGCAGTTTTAGTTCATATGCACTCATAGGGGTAAAATTATCCGAAAATCTGTCAGAAGACTAAAAGTAAGCAATTTCGTAAGTTATTGGACCTAAACAAAGATGGACATAGTTATTGGACTAAAATTAAAATTAGACATACTTAGCGGACTAAAATAATATTTTTTCCTAATTTATATCATAAGATGAACTGGAAAATATTTTCTCGACACTTTGGTGCAAATTCACGCAATCACGCAGTCTCCAATTTTGAATGGGAATAAATGGCTCACGTTTATGACTAATCCAACTTGTAATTCCGCACAAGTAAAAATATTTTAGGGTAATAGATTGGAGGTTTTATGGTTCGTATATCTACATGATGATACAGGCAAAAACAGTTCGTAGGTTCAATTTGAGATCATTGGGTTTTGATTTTGCAAATTTTAAAAGGGTGAAATGCAATTTATCCCATTTGATATTGTAAATGAGCAAATTACTTTATTATAAAAAAAATAGTAATTTACTCTTTATATTTTTTAAAGTGAAGCAATTTTAAAAAGCACAGGGGGTGTAAATTGCTGCATTTTAAAAAGTATAGGGAGCAAATTGCTGCATTTTAAAAAGTACAGGGAGCAAATTGTTAACTTTTTTTTTCATAAGAGGGGGAATTTTCACATTTATAATATCACAAGGTTCTATATTGAATTTTTTTGAATTTTAAAATTTACAAAAGAGAATAGTTAACACTTCAATATTTAAATTAGTACGTGATTAAAAAAATATAATGAAATTAATAAAAGAGAAACAATAATGAGCAAGTAGACAAATAAAAAATAAAAATTTCGAATTTCACGTGTGCGAATGTAATTGATTGTTATCCCTTTACACCGAGAGGGTCTCCGTTATTATAGACGATCCTCCTCTAGCAGTTAGGATGAGGAGGACAAACCCCTGGATTTTCTTTTCTTTTTTTTTTTTTGTGTAGGGGGAAGGGTGTTAGAATAGGTAATCGAAAGCCAATTAAATTGAATTTTTCTGTAATTTATTTGACAACTTTTCTCTACTTAATCACTTGAGGTAAATGAAAGGTCTCGAGTGATTAAGTAGAGATGCCTAGTCCAGGATGAGAACTAACACCCAATTTCATATTCTAGACTAAGATTGATAGACAGTTGATGGAAGGACCATACTCGTATCAATTCTTGGAGAGCATAAATGATAGATTAATATATGTAGACAAATCCATCATATGGATGACTTAAAATATAATTAACTGGATTAAACTGAATTTTAGGTGAGGTCTTTTTAAATTATTAGATTAATTTAGTTGGACTTGGTCCAATTTATAAATTGGATCTATAAATTGAAAGAGAGAGACGGCTTGGATCTTTTAATTAGATTAAAACATATGGGGTTTAATGTTGGCTTATGATTAAATTAAATTTAATTAAAGTCCATGAGACATTTGAAAAAATCGGTATGACCCGAAATGCAATGGGAGTAATAAAATATTAAAATCGGTTCAAAGGGTATTTGCTTTGAAATTTTCGGGCGCGCGTGTTTGTCGAAAGCATAATAACAAACATATAAACATGTTAGACAAGTGGCTACAGGATGAAATAAAAAGCATGGAAACAAAATATGAAACTTTACCTTTTTGTTTCTATAGTGAGCAGCAATGTGAGTTGTTCCCTTTACGTTTACCTGTTCCGTTCACTTGAGATTTTAAACTAGAATTCCTCTAAGTTGTCCACACCACAAAATAGAATAGATATAACTCTTTTTCTATTGCTAGATAGAATAAAAAACAAAAAAAAAAAAATAACTCCAAACAAACACAATTGTTTAGTATTTTTGGATTGTTTTATATTCTAATTTGAATCTAATTCAATATAGAACAAAAGGAAAATATTTTTGAGAGAAAAAGAGAGTAAAATTCATGGCTTAGAAGGTAGGTTATGTTGGATATGTGTATAGTTTTATATATCACATACAATTGAGTTCAAAATTCAATAACTAACAAGTTTGCCTTCAATGCAATGTATACAACAACATGCATACAACCTCCAATCATGATGAAATTACCACTCCATCATATTCATCATGGTGAGGAGTTTCAACTCCTTAACTTGCTCCAACTTCCCTCAAATGGGCTTGGATTTCAAATATGCACCGGACTTGATTTATTCAAATTAAATCAAGCCCAACTAAAGTCTATTGGATAATAATTAATTAAATTAATTTTAACCCAATTAAGTCCAAAGATTTATTTAATTCAATTAAATAAATTTAGCCCAAATACTAATTAATTGATCCAATCAATTAATTAAATCAAACCTAATAAATTAATCCAATTAATTTAAAGATGTTAAACTCAAAAATTAATTAATCTAATTAATTAATTTTTTAGTCGTCCATCAAATGAATTATTAAATAAATGATCCAATCATTTCTATATTCTCGTTGAATTAATTTAATACAATTAAATTAATTCATTTCTTTTCGAATTAATTCCACCAATTCCATAGTGATTTGTGTGTGACCCTTTAGATTTATCCTCAGCTAGACTTAGGCTTTTGTCCAACACAATGATTAGTTAAACTAAATTTAATTAATTTATTTTTAATTAACCATTAATCAGAAATTTTCGTCACCATGGGTGTCCGTCTAGCAACGGTCCATGACACTAGAGACTAGGTGAATGTTGGCATGAACATTTAGGCTCCCGAGTACCATATGGATACGATCCTTCCATCATCCGTCTCTCGATCTAAGTATAGGGCATGAAATTGGGCGTCGGTTCCCATTCTGCACTAGACACTATGCTCGATAACACGAGATGCGTTTGCTTTATTGGTTGATGTAGGAAACCATTCTCTACTCAACCAATTGCTGTGGCCATATACTTTAAGTGCTCGAACCATCTTAGAGCGCATAGGAGACTTGACTGTCATATACTGATAGGTGACGAATTCTATTTTGGAACTCACCGTCCTCACTACATATTCTGTTTGCACTGAGCAAGACTTTTAATGACCACATCCAAGATACAGTCATTTTTCGTCAATCCAAGATACAACCATCATATGATGCAACTGCCATGGTTGAACGCACAAAAAAGATTGAGTGGATCGGCCCGACAAACGCGGAAGCGAAAGCGGTAATAAAATACATAAATTAAAATAAAATGTAATAAAATCATAATTCCATAGGGAGTACCTTTAGAGTTTCCGGACGTTCGATGTAGTTAATAATAAACAACAATAAAATAAATGGGGCTAATGGTTGAATGAAAATGAGAGGTACATAAATTGTAAATCTAGAATTACCTCTTTTCTTGATTTACTTCAAACCTCATTCGTCTGACCCGTTCACGCAAGACTTCAACGTAGAAACCCTCTAAAGTTGCGTCCATAGCACACAGAAATTTGGGATCCCTTCGCTAGAAAAGAATTGGGGAGAAAATCACACCAAGTGTGTATTGGAGAGGGGCGGCCGAATTGGAGAATTAGGTGAGGAAATTATTTTGTGTTGTTTTGTTATGTATTCATTAATCATTCCAAATAACTAATATACAAATATATACCTTGTACCGATGTATTAGAATGTGCCTTGGTTCATTCTATAATCCATAAGATAATAAATCCTTTATTCCAAATAAAGGATGACTAACATGACACTTTCCAAAAGTGAATTTGTTAGTCAATAATTTGCTTTCCTAGAATTTTCCAACAACTTAATTTAGGGAGTGATTTGGTTGATTTTATTAAATAAAATACAAGGCCAAATAATTTTAATTAAATCTAATTTAATTAAAATCCACCTAATTAAGCCCATCATATATTTAATCCAATTAAATATATGAGCCCAATAAGCCTTTATTAATTAATAAGTCTAATTTATTAAACAATAAGGGCAAATTCAATATAAATTAATTCTATTAATTTATTCTTGGATTCGTCTATCCAATGGATCCCTATTATATATAAGTAATCAAAATACTTACGGAATTAGTTCCCAATTAATTCCTCGTCCCTTCTCGGTAATTTATGTGTGACTCTTTAGGTTCACCTTTCAACTAGACTTGGGCTAGTGTCAAACACTATCATTAATTAAATTTAGTTTAATTAATAATTCTCGATCAACCCTTGATCAAGAAAGCCCGTCACCATGGGTGGCCGTCTAGCAACGGTCCATAGCACTGGAGACTAGGCGAATATTTATGAGAACTTTTAATTGGGGTTTCCAATTTCAGTTGTAATAAGTGTAATTAGGATTGTGAGGTTTCATTTATTTTGAATAAATGTAAGCTTCCATGGAGATGAAGACCTAGACCTGTTGGACGGAGCTCATGACAAAAGAAGAACAAAGAGGAAGACCCATTAGAATGATAATGGCTTACTATTTTGTAATAGTTAGGCCACACCCTAGATTGACCATAGACTCACTGCGGGCTAAGTGGGTCGCTTAGGATTGGGCTTGTGATCATCCAACAGGGGCATGCTTGCCTTGTTTTTGCATGTAGTGTATGTTTTAATATTTGGAGTATGATGTATTTGAAATCCATCTATTTATACTCAATGATTAAACTGATGTATGCAAAATCTTGTAATGATGGGGTCTCGGTTACAACAAACTTAACTCACTTGGATGGTCCAAATTAAATATTAGGCCCATAATGGCTTAAAATTCAAATGGTTTGATTAAATCCAAGCCTTCCATCCACAACAATGTGGTGCGGATGTTACTTTCACCCATTCGTGGTCTCACGAGTCGTGGCACGTCTGGAATGGAAGAAAACTACATTATTGTTGTGAACGAATGGAATATAGTCCTATTTCCCTGTCTCATAAGTCGTAGTGGGCGGTAGTTGAGATATTCATTTGGTTGATGGGTCGGGCGTAACGCTGAGTAGCGTGATTCGCTTGGAGTCATTGGGATCACGTGAAGAGGTGAGGCAAAATAACTTGAGGATCACATTGGATGAGAATGGTATAGGTTACCTCCCATTGTAACCGATGAAACACGACACTCATCCAATGAATGCAATACTTAGTGCAAGTATCTGTTGGACTCTCAATGCCCAATCTCCAGGTCTTCGACTTGGAACGTTTCAGACCAACCCTCAAAAGTTGGTTTCATAGCTACCATCCAATGCGCAGTCCAACTACATGGGTTATTCAATTGGTCTGTGGGCATTTGTTGTGACATTAAAATACCGTTCAACGTAAATAGTAAGCACAACAAACACATGGTGGCATAGATGAATGCTTACTACATTCATCAAGATAATATCACATTCATAAAGATTGTTTAATGGTTCCCAAAATTGCCAATCTAATTGGCTTTCTGGTCACCAGTTCTAATACTGTGATCTTCAAAATTTTCCTTTCAATACAATGATCAAGAGTGTGACACCCTCTCCGAAATTACATTCAATTCTGTAATAAACTCACATTCCCGGTAAGACATCTGATTTAATCAATATTTTATAAATACCTCAAGCAATTAAATACTTCATGAAAGACTTGGTATAATATTCTTAACTATAACATATGAAAAAGAACAAAAGTGGTGTTTCTAGCTATTCCAATACTTGGGATATCAATTCAATCATAATTTAATATTCTTGTAAGCATGTAGCGAGAATTCCTGACTCAAAAACACCGTTGGTGACCCACCTACAAGTCTGACAACTGGCTTACGCACTAACTAGATGAGTCACCGCGAGTTATCTCCCGAAAAATACGTTGCAAAGAATGAGTTGCCAACTCAGTAAGTACAACCAATCAATCTATATATATACATACGTCCTAGGTCAAATATAATAAAATCATATCAACCAACCAATATTCGTCAAATAATATTAGCAAATATAGAAAAACACAACAACATATGCATATAATCATAGATCAGCCTACGACATAATAGTGAAATTTTAATTTATTTTTTTGGGGCCCTACTTAACCAAATTGGAGTATATCACTCACTGGCTTTGCCGGCTATCATCAGCATCTCAATCACAATATTCCTTTTTTTTTTCCTCAATATCACACAACACACAACTCGTATGATACCCCATCATCACTGATACCACACAACACAACTCGTATGATGTCCCCTCACCAATCATATCACACATCACACAACTCATATGAATGCCACATCATCTCTATTTGATCAATGACAACACACATCTCGTCATTAACCATATTATCATAAGCTATTGCAGCATACCCCCTCCCAGTTAGGAAAGCCATTTTTTATTCCAGTTCACAACAACAATATCATTAATTTCGTCATTTAATTCTATGTCATAATTATTTTTTCATCAAAAACTTTTCCATTTGATTTTATTCACCAATCAGTTATGGGATCACATAATCATTGATCTTACATCCGTACAATACAACCACATACATCAATATAATAACAATTTTACAGATATCAACATAACCCAACAAATAGTTCACGATTAAAAATATATAAACAACCAATATATAACGTCACATATATATATAAATTCAACTTTACGACCAAATATATAGGCAACCAATATATATAATATATATATATATATATATGAATTCAATTAGCTATACTTACCTAAATTCACAAAGTGATTCAATTAACACAAAGAGCTGCTCAACTCTCTACTTTATCGTCACATCCTATAGTAATTTATAATATATATATATATAATCAATATATTGTAAATATTGTAAATTCTAAATAGAATATTATATAATATTTGTATATTTCCACCAACATTTTAATATTTCATTTATATCGAAGTTCAAACCTCCATTTCGTTTTCTTCTAAATAACTACACTTTCTAAACTTTCAAGGTATATATTTAATTTATCAACTAACTCATAAGAATTTATTTAATCAAACCTCTTATATCTTTATAACTACCGCTCTTAATAATATTTGTAAATTAAATTATCGCGAAAATCTCATTTTCTTTTTAATAATAATAATATTTCTCAAATATAATTTTTAATCATTCTTAAATATAATTTTCGAATATTCCTGTGGATTTTTATCAATTTCTCATTACTAAATAATTTAATTAAAATATCAATGCATATAATTACATATCTGATTAATAGGTCCGATGGAATTGAGTATAGTAAATACAATAATGATTAAATCTAACAATCTAATAATGTAATTAACCAGTGTAACATTTTTATATCAAATGTGATATTTAATTTGACACTAATTTAAATAGTCAAACTCATAAATTATTTCGATTAAACAGTACATCAATTAATATAAATTATATTTAATAAATAAACTTATTAAATAATATAATTATATAGATTAAAAATCAAATTCTTCTTATCTTTGTTTTCCTTGTGAGAATGTGCATGATAATGTGTGAAATATCCGTTGTGTGTGCGTTTGATAAATATGTGATATATATATAAATATATAGTAAGGATGGAGGTGATGCTACCCAGCCTTTTCTTATTTTATTAATTTTCTTTAGTTTATTTAATATTTTTAAAATTATTATTACATCCTACCTAATTTCTTAATTAATATTATTTGCTTCTATTATAATAAACATCAATTTACACTACTGAAATTTTCATATATTTAAATTTCAACAAATGATTTGTTTATAATATAAATTTAATTTTTTTTAATAATTATCAGTTAGTGTCTTAATTATGTATAAAATCTTATGAACGTCACAAACAGAAAAAAATAATAAAGAAAAGAGAGAGAAACCGCGAGTGAGAGTTAGACGGATGGCTAGGCGTGTGTTGTGAAATTATGGAAATGACTTAGTCATTCCATATACTAGGAGTTGACCTAGGGTTAATTATTTAAAAATTATCAAAAAAATTTATATAAATATAATTTATATAAATTCTATAATAAAAATATGCTGAGTCGTGAGTGACTTAAAAAAAGGCTTTTTTTTTAAAAAAAAATTGCTCATATCATGGATCGGATCTGTGACTTGGTGTCCGTGGATTCGATCCACGACATGAAAATAAATTTATTTTTTTAAATTTTTTGTTTAATTTTATTTTTTATAAATTAATTATATTCAATTAATTTTTAACATGTTAAAATTCAAAAAATCATAATGTTAATATTGTATTAATTTAAAAAATACAGTGCACTATATAAATGAATAGGGTATATTTTTTTTATACGATTCTAAAGAAATACAAAGAACTATACAATTATTACTGAGAACCCCTCATCGGCACATTTGATTATGTAGAAAAATCTCTTTATTGGGTTTGTTGTCTTTCATGCGTTTGTAGCAAATCCATCTCGTTGTGAATATGTGATGTTTGGTTTTGATTAGGGTGTGTAGAGATGCAAATAGTAGTGTGGTGGACCAACTCAAATTTCGAAACATCCTAATAATCTTTGGAATGCACAGGTTGAAATGACTTAGAATATGTATTTCTGTAAGCCATTAAATCATAATAATCCTTCACCATTGATGCAGTATTAATCATGTATGCTGCACATTATTTTTTACAATGACTGCAAGGATACCAAATTGAGTCCACTTGCCGCATAAACATTATCGGTTCGCAATTTTGACAATATGGGTATTGAGTCCATGCCCATTCTATCGTCTTGTAACAACCGAGGCGGATTGTTGAAATTGATGGTATTTGGTGACAGTATGCTCAACAGAATTTTGTTGCCAATGTGTGAACATCTTGTATGTAAAAATCCGTCCACAGTTGGTTGTTGGTCAACATTACACTACTCTTCGCAAACCTCTCACGAAAATAATGGACAGTACGTTGAAGCGTCATCACAACTATTGTTGTCAACGGTAAGAGACGAGCCCCTTTTAATATTCCATTGATACATTCTGACATGTTGGTCATTAAATACCGCATCGCCATCCACCATCATGAGAAGCTGTCCATTTTTCCTTGTTAATTTGGTCTAAGAATTCAAACCCACCTAGTTTTTGGCTTTTTATCTCTTCCATAATTCGATTGAATTTTCTGATTTGATATTCAGAGTCAACTCTCCAACAAAGATCCTTTTACATGAAATTTTTGAAACGACTATTGAAATTAGAACACACATGCCTCAGGCAATACCGGCGCACACTGTGAGGTGGCACAAAATCTGAACTTTCACCTACTGCTTCAATGATACCGGGTGACGGTCAGAAATAAGGCACATTCCATGTCACTCCCGTATAACATGTCTGCTCAATTGTCTAATAAATCACTTCTAAGATGAATATGATTCTTCATTGGCAATTGCTAAAGCAAGAGGGTGTACCTGTTAATTTTCATCCATGACAGCAACAATTAACATTTTGTCTTTGTACTTTGTGTATAAATGGGTCCCGTTTACACTGATAAGTTTGCGACATATTCAAACCCTACGACACATGGTTTGAACGCCCAAAAGACGTATCCTAGTATATATACACCAGTTGATGGTTGGAAGGCTTTGTGTTCCCATTTAACAATAATTCTTGGATTAAATTTTTGGAGAGCTCCCATGTATTTGGGTAGCTTTCAAATTGATCTCTCCCATGTGCCGTAAATAATTTCACATGTCATCTTCAAACTGTACCATGCCTTTTGGTATGGTATATTGTAACCTGTATGGTCTTTCACAGTTTGAATGACATACTTTATTCCGGATGCTGAGTTGCATTTCACCTGTCCTAAAAGCAAAAAAGCAACATAAACCCTATCTAGATTACCATATTAAAGGGACATATCATTCAATATACATGTATGGTCCCCCCATATTTGGTTATTATCTACCGTCCAATCTTTTGTTTTAAAATCCCTCACAGCTCCCATCTACACCACATATTTGAAAAAATAAATATCAATCAATCGACTAATGATGTATGCTTATGTCTTAACATATATATAAATATATATGTATATACCTAGGTTGCGCTGCTTACAGACCACTTTCTGTTTGACCTTTGAACTCTCAGTTACAAAATACTCGCGAAGTGCATGTCGTATCGAGTGATCTTTCACCGCCCTTTTTCTTTATATTTTAACGATATTTCCGCAATAAGTCTGCCTTCATTCTTATCATAAAATTTTGCATACCTCATGGTCGGTACATCAATGGAATCTACAGGTACCTCCAGAAATGTTTGTTCAAAAAATGGTATAGAGCAGTAAAATATTTGCTGAGTAGTTCTGTTTGGCATAGCTGGTTCAGAAGATGATGACGTACCTTGTGCAAATATTTCAGTCACAACATTTATGTCAACATCGTTTGGTCCATACTCGGGTGGAATTGGATATTCCACTTCATGTGGTTCAGAAGTACCATCTGAATTATAGGCAAAAGTATCCGAAAAGGGTCTTCTGCCTCAGCCTCATGGTGTATAAAATTTGCGACAGGGTCTTCTGCCTCAACCTCAGCCTCATGGGTATAAAATTTTTGGATACGTGAGTATGTGAATGGGTAGGTTCTGTGTAATTGATTTCAATATTATCAAGTCCTTGCGTAATAGTGACCGTATTGGGAGCATAATATTTCGCGTCATAATTAGAAGTGTTTGTGTAAAAATCGAGATTAGAAGTACCTGTTCAAAAATTAGGATTATAAAATCCTTGGGTGGCAAAAAACGACATGTATTCCCCCCCATTGTTGAGTCATTTATGGGTTAGCTTCTCCCCACTGTTGACTCATATCTTTGTTAGCATTTCTCCACTGTCTGCTCATATCTGGAGTATCCTCGGGTTGGATTTGTTGTGATTCAACGTAAACTTCAATAAGTGGGAATCTACCAGCAGGGTCCAAGAAAAATGACAAAGTGTCATCATCTTTGATTTGTATGAGAGTTTCTTTAATACGACTGAGATATTGGCACGAATGTTTTGCAGATACTTTCAAGGAGTATTCTTTACTATCAATACCCCTTCTGATAAATCTTTGATAGAAACTAAGCGTAAGTTGATGAACAAGGTATCCTCATCGCTGCAATGGGCATCTGATCATATGTAAAAGACCAACCATCGCTAGATAATTCACCATCAAAATACACAAAAATTTCTATGCAAGAAGATGAAATCGGCATATTTAGAAGAAAACAAAGATATAATTCTCACAAGTATTTGAGATGTTTCAAATTGAACGAGTTGAAGCTGTTTTAAAACACATATTGATGCATTTATACACGAAAAAGAATATGAACATTCAAATTCAAACCTACCGGCCTTAATAATACCTGTAGCCGGATTCCCGCTGCAAGGCTGGGCGCATCAGCCTTGTGTTTGAGGCTGACGCACGGTCAACTTTGTAATTGAGGCTTAAATACCAGGCTGACGCACGTGTCAGCGTTCATAGGCTGACCACTTCAGCTTTGCATTGACATGACCCATCAGTTTAAAATGTGCAATGTAAAGTCGAGGGCCGTTTATAAAATAGGCGTCATTTCACTTTCAAAATTTCAATGATAAATTAAGAGTTTTTAGGTAATTATATTTTTAAAAGTATTTTTTGTTGTGTTAGAAAAATTAAATTTTCGTACGAATGGATAGACGAGCAGTCTACAGTCCTCGTGATCGAACTATGTTGTCCCAACAAGCACAACTCAGGTATGATGATATTCCCAAAGGTGACCTTGATGCCGTACTGAGAGCAAGACGTGCGGATGGTACTTTTTGTAACCATTTTCAACAACATAATCTTCACGTTTGTGTACAACAAATTCTACACCAAATAGGATTTTATGGCGTATACAAGTACGGACGGCTTGTATATGATTGCCCTCTTATTACTGCATTGGTGGAGAGCTGGCGATCTGAAATACACACTTTATATTTTTATGTATGGGAAGCCACAGTTATCTTACAAGATGTTCAAATAATCTGGACACTCCCAATAGATGGCGAACTTGTGACAGGAATTGATTTCGACCGAACCACTATGTTTCGGAAATTATGTTTAAGGAATATTATGTTATTAAAAAGGGAAGATGAGGTTTTAATGATAATCTCATTTACGGATGTTATTAAAAATGATAGTTATAAATATATAAGGGGTTTGATTAAATGAATTCTTATGAATTAGTTGATAAATTAAATATATGTTTGAGAAGCCTAGAAAGTGTAGTTATCTAAAATAAAATGGAATAGGGGTTTGTACTTTAATATAAATAGAATATTAAAAGATTGGTAGAAAATGCACAAATATTATATAATATTTTATTTAGAGTTTATGATTTTATTTAGAGTTTATGATATTATAAGTATATTGATCATACGTATAATATTCTATTATAGGACGTGACGACAAAGTAGAGGGTCGAGCAGTCCCTCGTGAAATCGAAGCATTTTGGGATTTAAGGTAAGTATAGCTAATTGGATTTATATATATAGCTATATGTGTAGTATTGTATATATATTATATATATTGATTTCTTGTATGTGATCGTGAACTTGGCTTTATATTTATGTACGTGGATTTCGTATATTAATTGTTTATATAATTAGTTGTAGATTAATTGTTAGATTACCATAATATCGATAAAATTGTTACTATGTGTTATGTGATTGTAATGTAGAGACATGCGGGATATGATTATTTGATGATCGTACAATTAATTGTTGTACGAAATCAAATTGGGAGTTATTATTGAGGAAGTAATTATTATAAAGAACATAATGATGATCGTGAATTGAAATAAAAGATGATGCTTACCTAGTTGGGAACATAGTCAATGGTTTATGATAATGTGATACGAAAAATAAATGAATTAAGCTAGGTACCATGGTGCATAGGGTACCGGGGTATTACGGGTAGCGGGGAATATCCTGTGCTATTAGCTACACACTGGAGTAGTGTGGGGATACCATGTTTCTTGTGATGTCCTGTGCTGATATTGCTACACAACTAGAGTAAAAGAGTGTGGGGATATCACATACAACGGTTATCCTGTGCTGTATATGATATGACGATGAGATGATGATGGCCGTTGAAACCATTGACTGATGCACTCCAACTAGAGTAAGTGGGACCCTTAGTTAATAAACGATAACGTCAAATATTATGTCGTGGGTTGATTTACAGTTGTGGTATGTATTACTACTTATATCTGATGTTGGTATATGATGAATGACTGTAAGTTGATGTGACTGCATGTACGTGAATTGCTGCCTGAGTATATATATAGACTGGTTAGCTATACTTATTGAGTAGGAAGCTCATTCCTTGTCACGTACTTTTCAGGGAATAGGTCAAACTGACTAGCCACATTGGACTTTGAGCAGTGCCATCGTCTTTATTAGGTGGATTAGCTGTGACATCTGAAGGCGGAGTTTTTTACTATTTGGGTGTTAATATTCTGTCTTTTATTGAGTTTGTGTTTAAAATTGTATTCTACTTATCTTAAGGTTATGTACATGAGGACATCTAGTGAGGGTAAATATAAACTTTTGGTGGTATCCAGTATTTTTTGTGCTATATATTACATTAATAAATTAGAATTTATTTTACGGGTTGAAAGAGAATTACTTATAGAATAAGTTCTAATTAAAGAAAGGATGAAATAGTAATAATTAGATGTAGCGAGTAGGGGGTGCTACAACTAAACGATAGTGTTTGTTGTTGTTTTTCCTTCTTGTTTTTTGTTCTATCTAGAAATAGATAAGAAGTATATCTATTCCATAGTGTGGTGTAGAAAAATTAGAGGGGTTCTAATTTGGATCCTAAAGTGAACAGAAGAGGAACGAAAAGGGAAACAACGCATGTTCCAGTTATAGTACTATCCTTTTTTTTTCATCCTTTAGTTATATGTCTAGCATGCTTATACATATTTGTTATTATGCTTTTGAAAAACACCAAACACCTGGAAATTTAAAAGGAAACACTCCTTTGAACCATTTTGAATTTTTTTATTTCACGTTTTTGTCGCGTTCCCGAGCCATACCGAGTCTTTCACAGCCGGCCCGTGTAGACGCTGTCCACAACCAGGCGGTGCACATTCTCGCGCGCTGGTTATGGCAATCGACATGTGATGTGTGCGACCTGACCATGTGGGCGCACTGCCGGTCATCCATAATCATTCAGGTATCACAATGTGATTTTTACAATTTTTCAATTTTTTGAATCATTGAAATTATTTTTTGTTTATTTTGCAATTTTGGGTTAAATATGACTTTTTCTTGTAAAATGACATTTATTAATTTTGTGGAAAATGTTTCCACCGTTTTGATTGGATAATTGTTTAGTCAAGGTTATTTTAGACAAACTTTAACTGGATTAATGTATTTATTGAAAACAAAAAGGGTTGATATCCATTGTTAAATACAATTCTTTGTGAAGGAGCAACATGTGTTTTTATTGCATAATTATAGCATATATTATATTAGATATCGCTTGATACATGAAATTTTTTTATAATAGATTATATTATGAAATATTTTTTATTTGTTTATGTGATAAATTAATCAAAGGATGATCACAAAGCCCACTGAACCCATGTGATTGTATTAATTTTTATTTGAGTTGGAGATTATGTGCCTCTTATTGTTCTCCTGTTTCTCGTTTTGTAGCATTGGAAATTATAAGGCATTCTTTCTTCCTCTCAGGTACCCCCCCGACTTACGATTGGAGTTTCTATAATTTCAATTGTAATGAGAATATCTTAGAAAGTGAGATATTTATCTTATTATAAAATGACTTTTAATAAGTCCGACCATGGAGATGGAGTCCAAAAAGACACTTGGAGAGGATCATGAAAAAAAGAACGATAACAAAAAGGCCATTAAATTTAATGGGTTATAATAATTTATAATAGCATAGGACTACTCTTAGAAAGACCATTGATCCACTGGGGGCTCAGTGGGTCATATAGGAACGGGCTTGCGAACTTCGTAGTAGGAGCGTGTTAGGTTTATTGCATGTGACCCTATGCATAATTTATTGTTTTTGAAACAAACATGCAAAATACTCATGTGAGGAGGTCTTGGTCTAAGGATAATTAAACTCTCACTTGGATTGTGCAAGTATAACATTAGGCACATAATTGACATATTAAAAGGTTTACTTGTTGGAATAGGTACAAGAAAGCCAATTGGATTGGCGATTTTGGGAACTATTCAAACGATCTTTATTCAAGTGATATTACCCAATGAATATGGTAAGCACTCATCTTTGGTATATGTGTGTATTGTGCTTACCAATTACATTAAACATATCTTTAACGTCACAACAGATACCCACAAACCATTTAAATAATTCATGTAGTTGGACTGTGCATTGAATGACAGCTATGCAACCAACTTCTGAGGATTGATTTGAAATGTTTCAAGTCAAGGACCTGAAAGTTGGGCATAGAGAGTCCTATTGAGACTTGCACTGAGTATTGCATTCATTGGATGAATTTCGTGTTTCATCGGTGACAAACGTTGGACATTTATGCAATTTCTGTGGGTTAGTTGACAAAATGGTCAACTAATTGAATTGACTCGCGGGGATCGTCATATGGAAGCCTTGGAGACTTGGTTGATATGACTTGAGTCCCCGACTCCGATAATACAGGAGTCGTCCTCAGACTTGAGGAACCATGTCATTTACATACACATGATAGATGTATCTTGGATCTGCGCAAGAGGTGATTATGTCACAGACATGATCATTATAATCATTATCTAGTGTACTCCGAATGTGAAGTAAGGACGGTTGGGTTCCAAGAAGAGAATCCGTCCTTTGTCAGTATGTGACAGCGGTATCTGTAATGCATTTGGAGATGCATTTATGCCTCACAAAATATGTAGCTACAGTGGTTGATCGAATAGGGAACGATTTTCTATATCGAGCAATTAAGTGAAAAGTGGTCTCAAGTATTAAAGCATAGATGTCTAGTCTAGGATGGGAATGGGAATCAAATTTCATGCCCTAAACTAAGGCTGAGAGACGATAGATGAAAGGACCATACCTGTATGAAATCGAGAGCCTAAATCTTCACACGAATATTCACCTAGTTTCTAGGATATGTATCGTTGCTAGATGACCACCCATGGTAGCGGGCTTTCTTGATCACTGGTTGATCAAGAATGATTAACTAGTTTCAATTTAATTAATCAATAGTGTTGGGCACTAGCCCAAATCTAGCTAAAAGGTGAACCTAAAGAGTTACACAAATCACCATGGAAGGACTAGGAATTAATTTGGAATTAAATTCAGAAGATGTAAATAATTGGACATGTGGGTGATCCATTGGATGGAACGCCCAAGATTAAATTAATTGGATTAATTTAATTGGACTTGTCTTAATTAATAAATTGAATTTATTAATTAAAGAGAATTGGTCTTATGTCTTTAATTGGATTAAATGACATTGGGCTTAATTTAGTTTGGATTTATTAATTTGGATTTAATTAAATTCATTGGATCTTGGATTTATTCTAATTTGAATAAAATAAAATTCAATCCACTAAATTAAGACCCACTAAGCAATGACTTCTATTATTGGAAAGAGAGTTGGTCAAACTGCATTTTTGAAAAGTGTAGACTTGATCATATTTGGAGCCCTTCTTATATGGCATAATTAGATCATACCATATAGGAAGGGGTTACCCTGTACGTAGGATTTCCACCTTCCCATACAAAGCACATGTATGTGTGTTAGCATCATTATTCACAAGAGACAACACATAGTAAAAAGTTTAGAGAACACACACTCTCTATCCCTTATCCAAGCATGAAATTCACCCTCTCCTTTTCTCTCTCTCTCTCTCTCTCTCTCTCTCTCTCTCTCTCTCTGTCTCATCCCTTTAATTCTCTTTGATCTAGGATCAAATGAAGAATTGTAGAGAATTTTGATGAAGAGAATACACTAATTGATAGTGTAGTTCTGCTTCGTCAACTTCCAGCCAATTTTGATTTCTTCTAGCAAAGAGATCAAAATTTTTTTGCCATGGTCTGGTGTGGATCATCTGTAGAGGGATCCTATATTGGAGCCTAGGGTGAATGAAAGGGTCGAATGTGCATTATGTTAGGATAGATGACCAAAAAGCCAATTAGATTGCCTGAATGTATTTTATTCTAACAAATAACTTATAATTATGTAATATTATTTTAAGTGAATGAAATGAGTATTCGCTTATTTGGTATTTACTTTTGTGCTCATTTGTATGTTTGCATCTGCTTGAACATTACAACAAGACCCACAGACCAATTGGCAACCGTGCAGTTGGGCCGCACATTGGATGGCGGTCATAAAATTAACTGCTAAAAGGTTCGGTCTGAGATGTTCCAAGTCGAGGACCTAGAGATTGGACATTGAGAGTTGCATGTAGACTTGCACTAAGAGTTGCATTCAATTAGTGAGTATCGTATTTCATCGGCGACAGATGGTGGGTTGATTGACTAGGTGTTGAATCAACTGAACTGACTCGCGGGGATCGTTATATGGAAGCCTTAGGGGCTTGGTCGATATGACTTCAGTCCCCAACTCCAATAGTATGGTAGTAGTCCTCAAACTTGAGGAATCATGACAGTCACGTGCATATGATGACTGTATCTTGGATGTGTGCGAGAGGTGATTGTGTTGTAGATATGATCATCATAAGCCTCGTCAAGTGTAGTTGGAGTATGCAGCAAAGACGGTCAGTTTCAAGAAGAGGATCAATCCCCTATCAGTATTTGATAAAGGTATCTCCTATACACTTGGAGACACGCTCACACCTTATGAACTTGTGGTCATAGTGGTTGATCAAGTAGGAAAGGAGGTTCCTATGTCGATCAATTAAGTGTAGTGCGATCTCAAGTATTAACGAATAGATGCCTAGTCTAGGATGGGAACCGACATCAAATTTCATGTCCTAGACTAAGGCCGGGAGATGGTAGATGGAAGGACGTACCCGCATGGATTCGAGTGCCTAAATGTTCACACAGACATTCGCCTAATCTCTAGTGCCATGGATCGTTGCTAGACGGCCACCCATGATGATGAGTTAATAAAGAATTATTAATTAAATAAGATTTGATTAATAATAGTGTTAGACACTAGCCCAAGCCTAGCTGAATGGTGAACCTAAAGAGTCACACACAAATCACCGAAAAGAAACAAGGAACTAATTTAGAATTAAATCCATAAGTAATTGGATTGCTTGCAAATGAAAGATCTATTAGATGGAAGCCCCAAAAATAAATTAACGGGATTAATTTATGTTGAGCTTATCCTTATTATTTAATAAGTTGGACCTTAATAATTAATGAAGGCAATGTGGGCTTATGTATTTAATTAGATAAATGCATATTGGGATCAATTGGGTGGATTTTCACTAAAATTGATTTACATACAAATTCATTGGGTCTTGTATTTTTATTCATAAAAATCGGCCAACACAACCCAGTTGAGCACATTGGAAAATTCTATGTGAAGGAAATTACTGGCTAGCAAATAGCAATTTTGAAAAGTGCAATTTTAATCATCTTCATGATTTGGAATTAAGAAAACTTACCTTGTAGATGAATAAATATACCTAGACACATTTATGAACATCCATACAAGCATATATATATATTATTGTACATAATATTATTGGGAATAATATTATCACACAACGACAACAGAAAAGAAAATAATTTTCATCCCTAGTCTCTCTCTCTCAGCCGCCCCTCTCTCTCCAACTTCTTGGAGTTCTTTTCTCTTGCTTTCTTCTAGCAAAGGAAGCATTGGGATTCTAGTACCAGAGTGGTTTGGATGATTAGAAGATTCCCACATTGGAGCCTTGCATGAATGTTTAAAGTACGGGAATTCCGACAAAGCTAAAATTTCGTTCCTTGATTCCTTTTGGTTTCTTTATGCAATTTTACCTTAGCCCCTTTTATGTTATTATTTATTGTTAATTGTACATTGAACACCCGAAAACCTCAAGGATACACCCCTTGGATTTATTTATTTTATGCTTTAATTTTAATTATTGTATGTGTTTTACGCTACCGCTTCTGCTTGTGTGTTCCCTAGCCGTACCACACGATCCTTCACATTAGCAATTGACACATAAACGAGGTAAACGTTCACTTAAATATCGTATCTCATTCGTTCTTTATCTGTAGCCTTGAATGTTGGACGTGTTGTTTTATTTTTTTTAATGCACATACTACACCGAATGCCCGGGAGCGCCAAGAGTACATCCCTTGGTTGGTCGTAGAAATTATTATATTTATGCATATTTTACCGCTTTCTTTTCATTTTTCCCATGCTTCCGCTCATGCGTTCCTGGGCCAATCCGCTTGTTCTTCCCTTCAAGTGGTATCGGAGTTCAGTTCGATGTATACCTATCGAATTTGTATGTGTTCTTTATTTGATGAGCAGGAAGACCATGTTTACCGGCTTTAAAAGCATGACTTTATCGCTTTGTTTTGATGAGTATATGCTAGAATTAACTTGTTTATTTTTTCCATTATTTGGACATTTGGTGTATTTAGAAAAATTGGATTTTCGGTAAATACATGGATTTTATTTCAGTTTAATATGCAGAAACAAAAAAAAAAATTAGAAAAGGAAACTATTGTAGCAGCACGCTGCTGGCTGGTCCTGGGCAATGTTCATGCAACGCTACGTCTGCTCACACAAGCAGCCTGTACGGTCGCGCTCGGCTGTCTGTACGCAGTTGTAAAATAATTAATTTAGCTAATTTGATTTTTGGATTAAATTGAATTTTTTTCTGAAATTAAATTGCTTAATTAATTTGGTATATTTTGTGCAATGGATGCACATATTTTATTGTCCATTTAATTGCAATTCTAAACTTGTATTTTTCTATATGTAGTTTTAATTTTATGATATTTGATATCGTAGGTTATATAATGCATGGTATGTATTGTATGTGTTAAGCATGATTATTTGGAATTATTAAGCTTCGTTGTTAATTGGATTAACAATGGATGATCTCCGAGCCCATGACTGCATGTATGGAATTTTTATTTTTTGTTGGATGGGGCCTACGCCTCCTTGATTTATTTCCTTCTCATTTCTCATTTTATGCTTTGAAGAAATAAGACTTCCTCTTCCTTCCTATCAATGTACTCCTGAACTTTTGATTGGGATTTCTTTTTCGAATATAGTGAGAGTAGATAGGATTTTTGTGAGATTTTATTTTATTAAAGCAAGCCCATGGAGAAGGATGGCTATGGTGGACAAAGGCCCAAGGCAGAAACATGACGAGATTCAAGAGAGATTACAAGGCCCATTAGCATGATAATGGGCAATGAACTTGTAATAGTGCAGGGCCACTCTAGGCAGACCATAGATTCACTGCAGGCTTAGTGAATTATATAGGTTGGGCTCGTTATAATCCAACAGGGCTATGCTATGTTTATTTTCATGTGACATATTTATTTTTAATGCTTTTAAATATTTGATATTTATGCACGCAAAACGCTAATGTGATGATGTCTCGGTCTATACACAATTGAACTCTCACTTGGTTGGACCAAGTTAAAATGTTAGGCCCACATTGGACTTGGATCAAAATGATTTTGATCTGTCCAAGCCTTCCATCCACAATAATATGGTAAGGAAGCTGCCATTACGCAAATGTGGTCTCACGAGTCATGGCATATTTGGAATAGAGGCAAGTTGCACCATTATTGTAAACAAAGAAACACGCTCATTGTTTCCTATCTCACGAGTTGTGGGGGCTACAGTTAAGGTTTGATTTGGTTGATGGGTTGGGCCTAGCATTAAATAAATGTTTATGCATGCAAAACACTAATGTGATGAGGTCTCGGTCTATACACAATTGGACTCTCACTTGGTTGGACCAAGTTAAAATGTTAGGCCCACATTGGACTTGAATCAGAATAATTTTAATCTGTCCAGGCCTTCCATCCATGAATATGTGATGAGGAAGCTACCACTACCCAAATGTGGTCTCACGAGTCATGGCACATTTCGAATAGAGGAAAGTTGCATTATTGTTGTGAACAAAGGAACACGGACATTATTTCTCTGTCTCACGAGTTGTTGGGGGCGATGGTTGAGGTGTAATTTGGTTAATGGGTCGTTCCTAACACTGAGTAGCATGATTCTCTTAGAGTCATCGGGATCATGTGAAGAAGTGAGACAAAACATCTTGGGAATCTCATCGGATGAGAATAGTATTGGATACCTCCCATGAGCCTTTTTCCATGTGAATCATAAAGGCGAAGCATGGTAGATTGTGCTTGTGAACCCCAAGCCCATTAGAAAGTGGTTTCCCGAATCCAACTTGAGAGTGGTGGGTTTTTGTAGAAATAGTGGGAGGGGTTAATGACTAAAAAGTCAAGTTTTAACTTGAACACAAATTTACTATAATCTTCTTAGTCTTTTTGCTTGACATTTTGAATGTATGTCTAAGATCCACTCACCATTGTTTTTTTTTTTTTAGATTGGCTTACTTTGATGGAAAAAATTACTTGGCTACCAAATTTGAGTTCGAGAACCTGGTTTGTATCATGGACAAGCCACGTCCATCGGACTTGCGAAAGGGGTCCTTGACTAAAGAAGGTTTAACGTTTGGGAAAAAGCATAAGGACAATCGCAAGGTCTGCAGTGTTATACTTGGTTCCATGACCAATAAGCAGTATGATAGGTTGGACGTTGTTGGCTCAAAAATGCCCCACCTTCCCATTCAAAGCATATATATGTTTGTTATCATCATTATTCACAAGATGGCAACACATAGTGAAAAGTGTAGAGAACACACACACTTGATCCCTTCTCCAAGCATGAAATTCGGCCCTCTCATTTTCTCTCCCTCTCATCTCTCTAATTCTCTAACTCTCTTTTATCTAAGATCAAATGAAGAGTTGTAGAGAATTTTTTATGAAGAGAATACACTAATTGATAGTGTAGTTATCTTTTGTCAACTTCCAACCGATTTTGATTTCTACTAGTAAAGAGATCAAAACTTTCTTGCCATGGTGTGGTGGAGATCATCTCTAGAGGGCTCCTACATTGGAGCCTAGGGTGAATGAAAGGGTCGAACACTCATTACTGGTTGAAACATAAACGAGGTAAACTTTCATTTAAATATTGTATCTCGTTTGTTCTTTATCTATAGCCTTGTAAGTTGGACGTGTCAGTTTATTTTCTTTAATCCACATACTACATCGAACACCCAGGAACTCCAAGGGTACAACCCTTGGTTGGTTGTAGAAATTATTATAATTATGCGTATTTTACCGCTTTCTTTTCATTTTTTTCCCACGCTTCCGCTCGCACGTTCCTGGTTCGATCCGCTTGTTCTTTACTTCATTAATAAGTCCAAGCCTTCCATCCATAACAATATGGTGTGGAAGCTACTTTTATCCCTTTCTTGGTCTTACGAGTCGTGGCACGTTTAGGAATGAAGGAAAGCTACACTATTGGTATGAACGAGAGAATTATTCTCTAATTTTTCTATCTCACAAGTCATAGGGGTGATAGTAGGAATAAAAGACATGGTTGATGGATTGGGCCTAACATGAAATAGCGTGAATCACTTCGAGTCCTTGGAATTATGTGAAAAAATGCGGCAAAATTGAAGGTAGTGGATCGGCACGAGAGGCGACGATGGAAACGCCAAAAATAAAAAAAAAATAACAATTCAACAAACAATAAATCCCGATCAAAGGGTGTTCCCTTGATCTATTCCCTGGCGTTTGGTGCAAAAGATGAAATAAAGGCCATAGAAAACATAAGAAAAATAGAAAGTATAAACAATAAATGGAATTACCATCGTCATCTTTCTTGCTCAGCTACAAACGTTGATTCCTTTCCTTTTCCAGATCCTTTCAAGATGAGATCTCGATCTGGAGATCCTCCAAAGAATGACACACCACCACAAGGGGATGTGGAGATTTTGTGCTAGCAAAACCTTCACAGAAGTGCAAAGATTCAACAACATTATAGATTAACGTTTGATCCTTTGTTTCTCTTTGGATCTCTAATATCTTGAGAAAGATTTTGGAGAGAACAAAGGAGAGAAATTTCGTGTGGAAGTGTGTGCAACAGCTGCTGGTCAGTTATGAGGGTTATGGAGGCTTTAAATCAACCAATGAGAGAAAGTGTGGATTTCCACACTAATGCCACTCTAACGTTTGTGGGAACTAGGCTAAAGAAAAATTCAGGAAGAAATCCAAAGAGAGTGCTTGAAAATACACATTGGGCAAGGACCATACTCCAGCCCTTACATCCATACGGCTGTATACTTAACCTGGATATTATCGATTTTTGAAATACCGAGAAATTTATAGAAGAATGGGTTGCAGCCATCAAAATAGCAGCAACTACCCTAGAGCTCGACAAGGAAAACTTCATAAAACTTGTTGAGTTGAGCTTGGAGGGATCCGTGAGTATCGGATGGGATAATACCCTAGAAGATACCAAAGCCAGCATCCTTGTCGGAGACTTGAAAGGCGCGATTGCAGACTGGCTAGGACGGCTTATCAAGATACACTTCATCGGAGATGGATACTTTGAAGGAAGTAGAGCAGAAAAGGCTAGAGAATATGCATAGGCTCTCTTCAACCTTGAACTAAGGAGTATTTGCGCAGTAGATGAATACATCTATTGATTTCGCAAGTATTTCTTCCAGAGTGGAGTAGCAATGGAAGTAGTAGCTCCAATGTTCTTTGCAAAGATATGAAGTCCATGGAGGAAAATGTTGATCCAGTCATACAAAGTACCTGAAGGACAGCTAGATTCAGTGGCGCGAAGAATGCCTTTCCTTTAAGACAAACTGAAGGATAGGTATTATCAAGCATCCATCCAGAAGAATATGAAAAGACTGAGAGGTAAAATTAAACGAGCCCCTCTTTGTTGTGATAATAATGATTTTCTAACTATTATAGGAGAATCAAGCGAGCCAAGGAAAAGGAGGAAGCAAAAGTGACTCCTACCCCAGGAGTTCCAGGAAAACCTTTTCCCGATGGAAATCATGGTGGTCCAAGTCGAAAGCCAGAACATATAAATCTGGATAGAAAATAGGACCAACAAGGGTTTCATCCCAAGGATCTAGACGAACAGATGCAAGATCCACCGGAAGAACCCCAACAAGAAAAACTTTCAGCTGAGCCCATACCTGAGCCAATGAAAGTTTCAAAGACTGCAATTGCTAGAGTTGCGGAGCAAAAGGACATATATCTCTCGACTGCCCGCAAAAACATGGTGAATTACAAAAATTTGAAGCCACGAATGACATCTTGGATGCAGTCTACTATGGCAATTTGGTACTCATTTACCAATTCGAAGACCTTCCGTCAGACGAAAGCGTCTATGAGGAGGAAATAAAAACAGATTCAGATGAATCTTCAATCGAGTCAGAATAACTAGAACGACGGTGATAGGCTTCAAACCTCCGGAAGCCTGTTAGGATTCTTTTCCATAATGACGGTGTCCAACAAAATTATGGAAAGGAATCATGCGATAAGATTTCAACCTTATCCCATACGATGGATTTAGGATTGGAGGAATCGGGAAAGTCCTAAACCAGATAGGACTAAACCAAAGAGAGCATCATATAATCTACAAAGTAAGCCCAGGTGAGTTTGCTATACCTATGGAGCTTACTGGTAATATGATGGAGATGCAATTAATTCCTAAAGAAGAAACTCTTGAAGAATTAAGTAAGCTTAGAGAAGAAGTAGTTGTTACTAGGAAATGGATCCACATAGGAATTATTGAAGTAGTAATAAGAGTAACTTTTAAGGAAGCGATTGATTCAGAAATACATTTATTGATAATGGATAGGAGAATCAATAACTTAAGAGATAGTTGTCTTGGAACAATGATAGGTAATCTGCATGCAGGAAAATTGATGTTTGACATTCATCCTAGGATTGCATACAACCTAGCATAACAAGATTTCAGTAGAGTCTTAACTATTCATCAAGATTTTAAGATAAAAGATCTAATGAAAGAAGGTAACAGACGATATTCTATAACTTGTAGAATAGCTTATGCCCTTTCCAGCACACATCATTGAGATTTGCTTTTTAGGAAAGAGTATATTGAGATTCCTAGAATTTTCAAGGAATTTGCCAAGGTAATGATACCAGATCCTATTAGAATACCTAGAATAGGTGGTGTTGATATCATTATAAAAGATCACCCAGTTTTGGATAAAATACTTAGCTCTAGAATTGAGTTTAGTAGTGGAACATCCTTTTTTGAAAGATAGGATTACAAGCTATAAAGGAAAGGAGAAATAATTATTAAAAGCTTTAACTCCTCAAGAGATTAGGGTCGATAACGTAAACCGTAGATGCCCTGAAGGATGGAAAGAAATACAAGTTATATTTGACATCCCTAAGAAATAAATTTTTTTTCTTATGATGACTTATTTCATTTGCAGCACCCTTTTGTTAGGAAATATGAAGGCATGCTAGAAATAGCAGGCCATGAAATTTTAGTCGCAGGTGTTGCAGGACGAGGAAACAGGAGTATGACTTTGGGGTTAAGTTTCCTCGAAGATCATAAACCATGGGGAAGAAAAGGTAACAGAATGAAATTTAGTCTTGATGGTGTTACCATAAGGATTGAATGACGAGTCCCTTTACTATATATATATATATATCTGTTGGTATGTTGTATAATCAATATAAGACAGAGAATTTTGCAGCTTATATTGATTCAGATCAGGAATTTGCACAGCAAAACCTGGAATTTTCCCTAAGCAAGCAAGGAAAACCTTACCCGTTATTGTAGGAAGAGATTTTTTAGAAAAAATCCTAATACTCAATAAGGGAATACGAGAAGCCAATATCATGTTCGGCGGAGCATTCGGATTACCCTGGTTTAGGGTAAGAACACCACCTATTTACATTCATGATACAGGTGCCGATATCTTGCTAGGTAACAATTTCATTCAAATATTTGCAAGATATATGCAAGATAACCAGAGGAATCTGTTAATCTTTACTACTAACTGTGGTAGTGAAATACAGGTGTTGCCAAGAGAAAAGGCATTTAATTGGATAATGTCAATAAATTTTCGCAGCAAACATGATGATTTTGATGCCAGATTAACTCATCCAAAAATGCAGGATAAGAGGAAATTTGGTAAGGTCCTTTTGTCTTTCAGGTAACAGGGATTCATAGACAGTGATAGCTTCTATAAGGAATCCGAGGAGGAGATTATGAACCTTAAAAATGCACTACTGGAAATGAAATCGCTAGATATCAGCGAAGAAAGCAGGATTTCTCTTGAGAATGTCAAGAGGCTCATCCAGAGGAATTTCAGTAAAAACCCTCTGGCATGGTGGAATAAGAACAAGATCGAAGCTAGTCTAAAGCTCAAAGAAGAATGCAAATACGAGTACGTTCGATACAAACCTATCCAAATGAACATAAAAGACAAGAAAGATATGCAGATGATTATCAAAGAGCATATCAGTCTTGGACTCATCGAGTTTGGAATCTCTACCTACAACAGCCATGGATTTCTGGTAAGAAACCATGGGCAAGATTAAAAGAGGTAAATTCAGGTTGGTAATTAAAAATCAAGGTATAAACAAAATATTAGGATTTGATGATTATTACGTTCCTAGTATCTTGCAAGTATCAGGAAGGATTTCCAACCACTTTTGAAAGAAACAGAAAGTGCAAAGTGGAAATGGGAAGAAATCCACACAAAAAGGGTTCGTGAGCTGAAACAGGTTTGCAGTAGCCTGCGAAAGCTTGCTATACGACAACACGGGGATGAATTGGTAGTCTATATAGACGCCAATAATTATAGATGGGCAGTAGTGCTCATGAAGAAGACAACTACAGGGAAAAACCTTATAGATATACAGGAGGGTTGTTCTCAGAACAACAAGCAAAAGTTTGGCACATCAACGAGAAAGAATTCTTTGTAGTTTGGAAGGCTTTGAAAAAATTGCCTTTATTTTTGCTTGCTAAAGAATTTACTTTAAAAGTTGATAATACTAATGTCAAGGCTTTCTTAAAGAATAAATTAGAATTAAAAATAGAGAAAGCTTGTATTATCATATGGCAAACTTAATGCCAATATTATTGTTATAATATTGTCGTTATAAAATCTCATTAAAATATTTTTGCAGATTTCCTGACGAGAGATGGAGGCATTTGAAGCAAACTCCATCATGTTGAGACTCAGGCACCTCCAAGAAAACCTCGAGAAGCTTGACAAGATGTTCGGAGAGCTAGCGGTGAATGCCCAAGTTGCCGGACAGATTCAAAGAACTGATCTAGACACAATCCAAGTCGCAATAAGGAGTTCCTTATTAGCATCTACATCGCTATAGAACGACTTACGAGAATCAATTCGGAAAGCATCGCCTTCAGGGATGACTCATGAGTTGAGGGAGCATGACCCTAAATATGCCCTTAGAGTATAGGACTCTGGACCTGTAGCATCGGATTCAAGTATCGATTGCACAAGGCTATCAATAGACTCTGGTGAAATGACAACCATTGAGTCACAGGAAGTGCAAACTCCTGTAAATTCAAGTCAACTCAGCACCTCTAGTGTAAAAGAGGGAGAGATTAGCCTTAGATCAATGACAAGCACTTCTAAGGTTAATACTAACGAGTTAATATCTTCTTCTGCCTGGCAGGATTATCAGCATATGTGGGAAAAATTAATTTTTCACAAAGAAGTGAATCCGGACAAGACCATTATCGAGACATCCAAAAAATATAATAGGGTCTGGATGTTAGAATGGCCGAAACTAGAATATATTCGAGAATGGTATGATTTTGGAGCTCTTGCTTCAGTTCATACTATGTCACCAAGTTTTCCAAAAATCTCAAAAAAACTTCCAGAGTGGATTAGTGGGGCGGTTCTTTATTCATGGCAAAATAACCCCCACCTAAAGAGAGGCGATGTTCTGGAGATAAAGTTCGTATCAGTTGCTTCAGAAACGACAGGAAAGAGGTCTCATCCAGCATTTCATTTCATGAAATTACAGAGGCCAGACATGGTGATTTTCGACAAAATCAAAGCCACCTCAGGCGAAGCTCCCCTGGTATCGACCATTACTGAAGACAATATCTCTACCAAAAGAGCTTGGGGATTATGGGTCTGTCTCACGGAGATGGACAAAGTCAAGTATCCGTTCAAAATCTTCTCTATTAAAGTGAATAGATCGCTCTTGTTAAATTCCATGACAGGAAAAAGCACTGAGTTCGCAGAAAGCTTATTCGAGATAAAGAGGATGTTAATTTGGGAAAATAAGCTACCAACGATCGAAGCCACAAGGATGAAGACGTGCAACATGTTGCATGTTGGGCAATGGTATAACCATTTGTGCCCTTGCTACGAAAAATAAGAAAAGCCCCTGTTCGGGACAAAGATTCAGGTCACGTAAAATAAAATCAAACCGGACCAAGACAAGGGAAAGAGAAAAATTTTTACCAAAAGAAGTAAAAATTAAACGATGTAAAAAATCGAGAGGATAAGATTGTCCATAGAAAACGACAAAAGCCAACAGTCAGCAAAGCAGGAAAGACAACTGGAAGTCACATGGCCGACAAGCCATTATGACCAATAGCTGGAAAGGAAGAGGCAATCACGAAAGCAGTGACGTCATTAAAAAAAGACAAGATGATGAAGGAAGCAATGACGTCATCAAAAAACAAGTTGGATTCCGAATTTGAAGTCCGCGGATGCCTATAAATAAAAATGCAGTGAAGCAGAGGGGGATCCTCAGGAAACTTCTCCTACTCTTCATAGCATTAGAAATGCTAAGTCTTTTGTAGCATTTTAATCTTTTAGTTTATGGGGGTTTCCCCAACAAGTCAAGTCCTCTGCAAAACAATTGTCTCCTCCAACGGAGGAATAATATCCATGTAATATTCTCTATATTTTTTCAATAAAAGATAGGCTTCTGTTCAACCTGTTTATCCAAAATTCTATTAAGTCCCTGTATTGGAGTCCCTTTTACGCCCTAAGGTAGGAAATGAAATAGGGTTGTGCTGTTTTGTTACTGAATGAGCCAAGTTCCTGCAAACCATCTACTGCGGTAGTGTGGTTAGAAGAAGTTCGTAAAATCGAGAACTTAGAATACTAAAAAACAGAGCAGTCAAAGCAAGGTATGAATTTATGGGGTCTTAATATATTTCGGAAGCATGTTGGGCCGTTTTAAGAGCATGAAAATGAATTATCTAGCTATTTCCTTTGAAAGGGTAAAAAGGTCATAAAATAAGCTGATGGACCAGATCTACGCGAATTTGAAAGATAGTGTACTAAAATTGATATTGCCAAAGTTAGTATACCAAATTTGAACTGGGACAAAGTTAATGTACTAAAGTTTCTTTTTCCCTATATTTATATAATAAAGACTTAGTCTCTTGTATACACTTGATCTCATCCTATCCTCAACCTACAGCTGAATTTTTGGACTTATTTTAAGCCATCAGTCGTCCAAAAACCCCCCTAAAAGAAGTCATCTTCTCTTTTGACCTAAACTATGTCAAACTAGGTCGTGGACTTAGTTTAAATGGACTAGGCCTTGATTAAATAAATCAAGCCTTAGTTTAAATGGACTAGGCCTTGATTAAATAAATCAAGCCAAGGTCCAACGCACTTAAATTAAATCCAATTCCCCTTAATAAATTCATGTCTTTTAATCCAATTAAAAGACCCAAGCCTACTCTCTCTCTTAATTTATAAATTAACTCGAGCCCAATTAAGTTAATCAAATTAACTTAAAAGGTCAATCTCAAAATTAATTAATCTTTGAAAAAATCCAACCATAGATTTTTCTTATACAAATTATTCAATCATTTAAATTCTCTAAAAATTAATTTTATCTCTTTCTTCCAAAACTAATTCCAAATCAATTCCATCACATTCTAGTGATAGGTGTGTGAATCTTTATATTCACTTTTAGCTAGACTTGGGCATATGTGACTAAGGTAATTAATAAAACCCAATTTAATTAGTTATTTTTTATTATTTCATAATCGAAAATAATCTGTTACCATGAGTGACCGTCTAGCAACAGTCCATGGCACTGGTGACTAGGTGAATAATGGTGTGAACATTTAGGCTCCAAGTTCATATGAGTATAGTCCTACTGTCAACCATCTCCCGGCCTTAATCCTGGGCATGGAATTGGATGTTGGTTCCTTTCTTGACTAGGCAACTCTGTTTGAAACTCAAGACGCCTTTACTCTACCGATCTGATCTAGGAAACCATCTTTGATCGACCAATCACTTCGGCCAAAGACTTTTAGAATTCAAACCATCTCAAAGAGCATAGGAGAACTCACTGTCACATACTGACAGGGGACGTATCCTCTCTTGGAATCCACCATCCTCGCCACATACCCCAACTACACTGGATAAGGCTTATGATGACCACGCCTTACGACACAATCACCTCTCGCCATCTCCAAGACACAGTCTTCATATGCACGCGACTGCTATGATTCCTCAAGTCCGAGTACTAATCCCATACTATTGAAATCGTGAATTCCAGTCTTACCGTCCAAGCCTTAAGAGGATTTCATACGATGTTTCCCGTAAGTCAGTTCAGTCAGTCGACTATCTTGCCAACTAACCCACTAAAATTGTATAGACAACTATAGTTAGTGCAAGTCTCTATATGTCCCTCGATGTCCTGTATTGGAAGTCTTCAACTTAGAACATTCCAGACCGACCCTCAAGAGTTGGTTCTATAGCTGCCAAACCTATGCGCAGCCCAACTCCACGGGTTTAACCTTTTGCTCTGGGGGCATTTCATTATGACATTGAAACTCCATTCAATATCAACGGTAAGCACAAAGAAAATACTGCCAACTTGATGACTTCTTACTATATTCATCAATCCAATATTATTTGACAAAGATTGACGAATGACAAACATCTAATTTGGTCACCTTTTCAACAATCTCCCATTTGATTACTACGCCAATTACCCATGTCACTGAAAACCTTCTGAATATGAATAATCTACGATACTGACTCAGTTTCATAAGTCTACTTTATTTTTTGCTGGAGCTACATGGTCCAATCGTGTATTTTTTTTCGCTATCGCTACTTGTAGATGATTGTTATCTAAGAATTTTTGTGGATCTTGTAATGAGATCTCGGGTCCAAAGGCTTTCTCCTTAGCCTTGTCATTCCTTCAAGGTTACAACCGGCTTGGTCGTGCTAGGCACCACATCCATCCAATGGATGCTGTTTTTTTATCGATCTAAACCACTTTCCAAGATCTACTTGTTAAACTCATGCCATATTCGGCCTTTAAGATGGGACATCTGCTTGAAATCCTTTCAGGGTACCATGCTCACCATCAACTCCAAACATGCATATACTTTTATCCATTATTCACTTGAAGTTGGAAGCTAGTATCACTTAGCCTTTCAAAATAAACTCTCCATAATTAGTGTGTCAGGAACACCACTTTAATCCTTATTCAAGTATTAAAGATTTCTTTTGACAACTGTCCACTATATCATCAGTGTATTTGTGATATACGTTGTGTCATGCCCATAGCATACACAACATCAGGTCCAGCACACCGAACCAATATTTTTGTGTTGCTTATGGCAAAGATGTAGGGAATGTCAAATACATCTAAGCTTTCTCATCAATTAGACGCAACTGAGTCTTGAACAACTTAAGTTTTCTCATGAATCAACAATGACTTAGTCTTGAACAGCTTGAGTTTTCTAATGAGTCCCTCGACTGATTCTTGAGTAGCTCATCTAATATTTGTTGGAAGAGGTGACGAAATAATCAACTGGGATTGACAATTCTGGGAACTATTTAAGCAATCTTTATTCAATTAATATTTCCCCGACGAGTATGGAAAGTATTCATCTTTGGTATATGTGTGTTTTGTGCTTACCAATTGCGTTAAGCAATCCTTTAATGTCACAACAAATGTCCACAGACCATTTTGATAACCCATGTGGTTGGGCTGCGGGTTGGGTGGTGACTATGAAACCAAATTCTGAGGGTTGGTTTGAAATGTTCCAGGTCAAGAACCTTAAGATTAGGCATTAAGAATCCTATTGAGACTTGCACTGAGTATTGCATTCAGTGAATGAGTATCGTGTTTCATCGACTACAGATGTTGGATGACTATGCAATTTTAGTGGGTTGGCTGACAAGGTGGACCACTGATTGAACTAACTCTCGGGGATCGTCATATAGAAACCTAGGAGGCTTGGTCGGTATGACTTCAATCCCCAGCTCCGATATTATGGAAGTAGTCATCAGAATTGAGGAACCATGGCAGTCACATACACAAGAGGGCTATATCTTGGATTTGCATGAGAGGTGATTGTGTCACAATTATGATCATTATAAACCTTGTCCAGTGCAGTTAGAATGTATAGTGAAGACGGTGGGTTCCAAGAAGAGGATCCATTTCCTGTCAGTATGTGACAGGGGTATCTCCTATGCACTTAGAGATGCATTTACGTCTCATAAAATCTGTAGCTACAGTGATTGATTGAATAGGAAATGATTTTCTATGTCGAGCAATTAAGCGAAATGCGGTCTCAAGTATTAAAGAATAGATGCCTAGTCCAGGATGAGAACTGGCACTAAATTCCATTCCTCTAGAATAAGAGACGGAAAGACCGTACCCGTATGAAATTGGGAGCCTAAATGTTCACACGGATATTCACCTGATCTCTAGTACCATGAATCGTTGCTAGACGGCCAACAATGTAGCGGGCTCTCTTGATAAATGGTAGATCAGGAACTATTAATTTGATTTGATTTACTTAATTGATAGTGTTGGATACTAGCCCAAGTCTAGTTGAAAGATGAACCTAAAGAGTCACACACAAATCACCATGGAAGAACAAGGAATTAATTTGAAATTAATATTAAAAAATATAAAGAATTGAATTATTTACCCGCGGGATGATCCATTGGATGCATGCCCCAATATTAAATTAATTGAATTAATTTAATTAGATTTATCTTAATTAAATTAGATTTACTAATTAGAGAGAATTGGACACATGTCTTTAATCGGATTAAATGGCATTGAGTTTAATTTAGTTTGGATTTATGAAATTGGATTTAATTAAATTCACATGCCTTGAAATTATTTTAATTTAATTAAAATAAAATCTAGTCCACTAAACTAAGGCCCACTAGCAATAGAGTTTACTTCTATTATTGAAAGGAGGGTTAGTCAAATTGCTCTTTTGAAAATTGCGAACTTGACCATATTTGGAGCCCTCCTTTATATAACATGATTGGATCATACCATACAGGATGGAGGTTGCCTTGTAGGTAGGTGGCATGTATGTAGACACATTTCTACCTTCCCATACAAAGCATATATATGTGTGTTCTTCATTATTCACATGATGACAACATATAGTAAAAAGTGTAGAGAACACACACTCCATTCCTCTCCAAGCTTGAAGCTCTCGGCCCCTCTCTCTTTATCTCCCTCGCATCCCTCTAATTCTCCAACTCTAATTGATCTAGGATCAAGTGTAGAGCTGTAGAGAATTTTTTATGAAGCGAATACACTAATTGATAGTGTAGTTCTCTTTGATCATTTCTTCCAATTTTGATTTCTTCTAGCAAAGAGATCAAAACCATCTTGCCATGGTGTGGTGTGGATCTTTTCTAGAGGGCTCCTATGTTGGAACCTAGGGTGAACAAGGGGTCAAACGTGCATCGCCTGTTCAAACGAAAAAGGAAAGAGGTAAGGTTTCGTTTAAATACCGCATCTCTTTTGTTTTTAATCTATAGCATTATATGTTGGAATGTTGTTGTTTTATTTTAATTCACATACTACATTGAACCCCGAAGAACACGAAGGGTTCATCCCTTGCTTGGTTGTAGAAATTAGTTTTTTATTTTGCTTTAATTATTATCACTTCTTTCATTTTTCTGGCAATTCCACTCGCGCACTCCTGGGCCAATCCGCTTCTCTTCAAGTGATACCAGAGCCCGGTTCAATGTATGGCTATAGATTTTCTGTATTCTTTATTTGATAAGCATGAAGAACATGCTTACCGGCTTTTAAAGCTTGATTCTATTGCTTAAATTTTGGTGATTCTATGTTAGAATTAACTTGTTTAATTTTGCAATTATTTTAGACATTTAGTGTATTTAAGAAAAAGGATTTTCTGTAAATATAGGATTATATTTCAGTTTAATGTGCAAAAACAAAAAAAATTGAAAAACTGTTGTAGCAGCGCGCTGCATGGCAGTGTGCACACACGCGAGAGCCTGCGCAACCTTGCCAGCGCATGAGCAGGCGTACGCGAGGCAAGCGCAACGCGCTGTAGGGCAGTGTACGGTAGGTGAGAGCCTATGTAGCCTTGTCAGTGCGTGAGCAGGGTTGCGCAAGGCAAGCACAGTGCGCGCGCACAGCCATCTGTGCCAATAGCGGCGGGGCAGCTGAACGGCTGGGCCGTTTTTTAACTGTTTTTTCAAAAAAATTGGATTTTCTGGATTTCAGCATATTTTCTTAAATAATTAACTTTGCTAATTTAATTTTTGAAATAAATTGGATTTTTTAATTAAATTGCTTAATTAATTGGTATATTTTGTGCATTGAATGCACATATTTTATTATCCATTTAATTACATTTTTAAACATGTGTTATCTATATATAATTTTAATTTTATAATATTGAATATCATAGGTAATATAATGCATGGTATGTTTTATATGTGTTAAGCGTGATTATTCAGAACTATTATGCTTAGATGTTAGTTGGATTAACATGAGATGATCATGGAGCCCATAACCATATGTATGGATCTTTTTAATTTCTATTGGGTGGGCCTGCATGCCCCTTGGTTTTATCTCTCTTCTCTCTTCTCTCTTCTCTCTTTTTATGCCTTGAAATAATAAGGCTTGCTTTCCTCCCCACTCATGTAGTCCCCCCGGCCATAAATAGAAAACAACCAGTCCAATTGATTTTTTGGTCACCTTTTCCAATAGAATGATATGTCGTTAGTACTTGCAAATAAAAATGTGTTGACATGCGCTTTTACATGAGTAGTTGCTTATAATAACGGCAGTATGTAGACATGGAGCGATGGTAAAAAAACTACATAAGTATTATATGAATATCCTTTGACCATCTTGAACAGCCTGTGTGGCAAAATAAAATGAAAATAGCTACAATGCGTAATAAAAAGAGCTATTATGCAAAACGAAAGAGTTTTGATGCAAAACGAAAGAACTATAATACGAGACAATATTGATGAGCCTGTGCAGCATGTCACGAGGTTTCACTAAAACATTAACTAATGAAAACTGAGGTTGAGTTGCTGGAAAAAACACACTATATTACCCTCTTGTAAGCAAAATAGGAAAAGAGGAGTTTAATTGATTGTCTTTATCATGTGATAATTGCATTATGAAATAAGGTTAATCGTATTGGAAATAAATTGATTATATTTATATATGTTGCTTGCTTTGTCTTGTCTAAACTATATTTAATTTACATGTATAGGTAGTCTCGGTTTACTTACTAAGTTTCAAGCTCATTCCTCTACTCATATTTTTCAGGTATAGATCTTGTTGTCCCTACTCATCGAATGTTAGGTCCGAGATTTGCATTCCAGTCAGGTTGGGCCAGTATGCAATTTTCTTCTCACTAGCCAATTAAAATAGAAATCACATTTCAGGGATATATAAATATGAATAATAAAAATGAGGATGGCATGTGAACTAATTATGAAAATTTTATTTTGTTGTATTTGGTATATATATATATACATACATATAATCTTGTAGATGGGAAGTTTATTGTGATTGTTTTGACTATTATTAGGTGTACATTCAACAATTACTGAAATATTTGCATATATATGACATGATTTATTTAAAGTGTGATACTTAGGTGATATGTTGTTGTAGTGCCGTTAGGAGGGTGCTATATTCAATTATATTATGGCACATATTACATTCTCTAGGAAGTATTGGTTGAATTGTTGTATTATACATAAAATATATATGTATGTATTATGAATATAATTACATGTGTGCATTTCATGGATGATGGAAGAGTCAAGTGAAAACACTATTGGCCCAAATGAGTCATTAAAGTATGTACAGGGTCATGATCATGCATCTAAATGTCAGATATTAAAAGCCCAAAATAGAAACATCTCACAACCATATATAAATACTTTTTTATGCAACAATTCCTAAAATCTATACAAGGGATGGCTCCACACCTACAACCGCAACCACAAGATGTAGTCATTGCTAATAATTGTGAAGTAGTAGAGAGACATGGTACAAAGCTATTTGCAAGTATAACTGATCCTATAGAAGCAGAAGAATGGATGAGAAACATAGAAAAAGCTTTAGGCATAATTGAATGCATTTATGAACAAAAGTTGAGGTATGCAGTGCCTTAGATTGGTGAAAAATTGTTCCAAAGAATAAGAATCGATCAATCACCTTAACCTGAAATGATTTCTTGAGAAAATTTGCTGAGAAATACACTTCACCAATCTATAGAAATCATAAGTTGAATTTCTTGAATTAAAGCACAATGGTCTATTGATCAATTAAAACAATTATTATCACTTTGTCAGAAAATCTATTGTATATATTAATGTTTCAATAAACTCAGCCAAACATTCTCTAGGACCTGACTTATAGAAGAACTTTGTTATGTACTAGTTTCCTATTATGAAACCACAAAGGATATCTACTCTTGGACAGGGGAACAAATGATCAAAGATCTTGTAAATTATATATCACTCAGAAGGTTCAAAGTGCAGCAATCTACATACAAGTCCACAACTGCAAACTGCAGAATCTATTGGCAACATCACAACACTGTTTTAAATCTTTCTACTCTTCCCTTGTACAGGTAGAGAATACAAACAAGCAATAGCAGTGAGAATGAGGTGGACATCGATATCCGAGTCAGCCACAAACAAGTTCCTGAACGAGTTGGTGGTTAAACTAAAACCACCAGCATCCTCCACCTCATGGAAATGCACCCCGTAGGGAATAAATTGTTTCCTCGAGCAGAGAACTACTGGAAATAAAATTGTGTTTAAGGCTGCAATACAGACACCAACGAAACAAGCATGCCAAGCAGGAAATTTGGTTCCTTGGAATTCTTTGGTTTCTGATGGAAAAGCAATAAGCTGTAGTTCATACTTGGAGACCATCTGTCTTGGCATAAAGGTCGATGCTACCTATTTGAAACCGTGAATTTGATATTACATCTCTGACTGCTAGAAACCTAAACCTGCAGTTATTGTAATTTATGAAAATTGATTAAATCATCAGTGCATCATGATGCAAGCTTCTAGGAGTGAACTTTTACCTGAACGCATTGGCCAAAAATGATGGAGACTTGACTGCAAATGTTTTTCGCTGGAAGCGTTTGTCAAATTTCTGAGAAGTTTGCTTATCCAAAATACGCCAACTGGAGCCTCCATCTTCACTTCCTTCAATGATCCTATGGGAATAATGACTCACCACTTAACATTCTTCCAAAGAAATTTGATATAAAAATACAAGCACATAACACATATATGTATACACATAGACAGACACATGTTACAAGTATTTTATAGAGTGATGACCATAACAAAGACAAAAAATAGTTTTTCATTCTGTAGAGTGTGTATTTATGCAATACCCCTAGATGATGTGTAGGGCATTTTTTGTGCCCCTTAATCCGTTTGACAGTTTTCAGCAATGCCCTTGTGGAGGAGCAAGCAGAGGACACGATTCTTCAGAAATTCCCAACTCTTCGCACAACAATTGGCAAAAGTACAAGACAGCACGCAAATTAATGTTATTGAAATCAAGGAAAAGCCACCCACCTAAAACAATTATTGGGGAAAAAAAAATTGCTCAATTAAATTGAATTTTTTGACTGGAAGCAACTCATCGAATTCTGGGGCAACCATAACTCCCTCAAACATTGCATTATATCTTACAATCAAAAGGCCTGCCACAATGTCCGACAATATAGAGTTAACATGGCTTCTACTGCTGTTTCTGCTCCTCATGCTCTGGACCATTCAAACTAAGAAATATTTGTAGGGCTAGAATATGGAACTAATATAAAAGAACATGACCCCAGAAGAATAATGAGATGGTCATCTATTCAAATGCATGCTTATGTTAACTTTCTCTCTTTCCTAAGCTACCAGCTGTATTGCCTCTTCTAAGTCTTCTGATCAGAAATGACATCCCTTTGACATTCTCACCCACAAAACGAAAAGGAAAGAACAAGAATACCACACTGGCAAAAAATCAGAAAAATGCAAATGTCACAATTTATCCACATGCATGTTGCTAGAAGTAGCACAGAACACACAACCGGAAGCATTAAAAGAATTCAGAAATACCATACCAGTCTATTGGATCTCTCTCTGGAGCATCATTGGCTGACATTAATTCATAAGAAACTAGCTCATACATCCGGTTATCAGACACCTTATAAATGATCCAACATCCTACAAAAACCAAACTTCTCTGTTATATAATGTATATATATTCAGTCAAAACTTCATCGTTAGATGATGTGTGTAAGTTGAGTCGGTGAAACAAGTATATACCAATCTGACATTCTATGGGCATGTGGGTCTACCTTCTTTGACATAGGGCAGAGTGTAGGGAGGACAACCTTATATAACATTCTTAAATCCAGAGCATTAAGCTTAGCAAACAATATCATCTGGAATCTTAGACAAATGACTTTGCAGAAGTTTGTATCTGGAAATGGAAATATGAGCCCAAATAGAAGGGTGGCAGTTCATTAAGAGTATGATGGATCACACCCCTTATTTTTCATGAATTTTAGAAAGTCCCTCGTCAAACAGAATATCCTAAGCTGGATAATTAAGCAAACAGAGAAGTTCCAACACAAATTCGTCATTTATGTTATGAATGAGATGGAACCCAATCTCCTTTTCAAGTCACATGCAATTTTTAAGGTTTGTTTATCGAGTTTGAACTTCATTTAAATAAAGGTCAAATTTTAAATATAAACAATTGTATTATGAAACACAGCAAGACGTATTTGATCCATCATTAAGATAGTTCCCACCCTTCAAATTACTTGTGTTGAAAGAGTTCAACAACAGCGATCATAAAGTCATTGTCTACAGATTCCACAATATGTATTCAATTAGATGTTACTACTATCCATCTTGATATGGTTGACTTTATTCTCTCACACAATAATTTTCAATTCAAGGACAGTACCACCAAATTCTCATCCAAACATATATTACAACATAAAGTGGCTATGTTTGTATCATGGACTGACCAGTGGAAACTCAGTCCCCAATGCTATTTTAAAAAACATAAAAATAAGGCCATTTTGAAGATAGCAAAATCCCCCCAGCACCCCACTTAATATTTTATAGCCTAGAAAGTTAGAGGAAAATGTTTAGAGAAAAAGATTCCATCTATCCAAGGATATCAAGAGAATGCTTCAAATACCTGTAGCACCATTTGGTTCTTCCCACTTTGACATCCGAGTTCCATCGAAAGCAGACGTGACCTGATTTACTCCAAACAACAATAAAAAAACACAAAAACAAATATTGTTGGGAACAGAATTGTAGAAACCGAAATCAAAGAGTACAGTTAAAAGCTCCTTACTATTCCAAAAGGAAGCTCCTCGCCGCTTCCAAGCACAAAACCACAACATATTCTATTTAACTTCAGAAGTGGCCAAGATGGAGTTTCTTTGTTCAACTTCTCACACTTGTTCAGATTATGGATCAAGTCATCAAGCGCATGAAAGACAACAGGGAGTGCCAAGGACGTTTTTACAGGGTCTGAAGCTAGGCATATATCAGTTGTCCCATCAACGCCAATCTCAGTCTTTAACGAGAGGGCATCAAACAGTTGTCCAAAAGCGGGAAGCATCTTACTGGACAACAAATCAGTTGACACAGCATTTATGGTAGTTCTCCTAGTTTTGAAAGGAGAATTCCTTAGACTGATCAAAATCCTCTTGAAGTTCTCAAGAACTTCTGTTGCTCTATATTTATCATATGTTTGCTCAACAAATTGATTAATGACAGGAAAAAATGCATCATATATTTTTGTTACATGCTCATCTACACATCTGCGAACTGGACAAGATGAAGAACTTATAGAACAATGGTTGTCAGAACCAAATTCTGATCTTGATATGCGCCATTCTTTATTCCCACTTTGTCTTCCAGGAAGTGAGATTGCAGCATCATCTCTAGAAAACAAGTTCCTCTCAAGCTCTTCCACCTCACTCTTGTCTCGTTCATCAAGCTTTAAGAGCATCTCAGAGACGAAGTTTTTACGACATTCTCTTGTGATATCAGAAAGTATACTCGCCAAGGCAGGCTCAGTAGTTATGACTCGTCTAGACAAAACCTGCAATAAAAATATCTCTGAAGTCTAAATTTACAAGTAGGGTTTCAAACGTAAAGGGAAGAGTAGTGCTAAATCAGAAGCTTAAAATAGTAGTACCTCATGCCACTTTCTTGTGTAACGTTTAGTGACATCACAAACTCCATCTCTAGATACAGCAATTACATAGTCCAAATTTTTTTTCCAGCTGCAAAGAAAAATTAAAAATCAAGTTAAGATGGCGACAATCACATTTATATACGATTGGTAATACAAATCATTAAACAGCATGTCGTATAATCCAAGATCATGAAGATTTTATTGAAAGATACTGCTGTCAGTCAAGATACTTACCCTTTCTCATACAGGAGGGGATTATCATGTATTCCTTCACAAGGATCAAGATGCATCCATCTGCATATTGTTTATCCCATGAATAGAACATTCTGATGCTTGAATAGTGTGGGCATAAATTGTAAATTGAAGTAGCAGCAATGGGTTAAATTTTACCTTCCCAGATATGGTGAGAAGCACTCTGTCCAAACATGATCCGTGAAGTCCAAGATCTAGAAATGATTAAGAGAACATTAGAAGCATTTTAGCAATCTCTTCCGACAGTTTGTCAGAACAAAGAACTTGACATAACACAGTGCCCAAAGAAAACTCGGAAAATTTACAAAATTTACATAAAGTTCAATGGAGATTATGAAATATGAAAAATTTGAGGTAATATTAGGTTCCATACCTCGGAAAACTTTTTCATTCTCAAGCAACCAAACCAAATTTGGTAAAGCTTTTTCAGATAGAATTCACCCAAGAGGAATCCTCCCTTCACTCCAAATATTTTAGAAAAGCCATAACTTTCATATATCTAGTTATTATATTTTATATATAATCATATATGTGTAGATATCTTCTACATATTTCAATCATTACATCAACAAATGTTTACACCCATAAAAAAGAAAACACTCTTATCCAGAAGACAACAAGGAATCTTTACAAAAGGGACATACCAACCGAGATTCATAGCCAAAAGCTCGACAGTATAGTGTGAAGCAATTAGCCCACTCCCCACAGCGGCCCTTTCTTGTTTCCAGAAGCTGAAAAGAAAAATGTGTTAACAAATTAAAGATTCAGAACCTTTTCAGCCCCATGAAATATCATACCTTCAGTGGGTCATTGTATCTAGGGAAGCGGGTTACATTTGAGCATGACTTGCAGCTGCAGAAGTTGGAAATGGTGTCAAATAAGTGAAATTTTGTCCAATATCAAACATTACCCTTTCTTTGTGAGCGGAGGAAGAAATCTGAAAAAATAAAGAATAGTAGCAGCTTCATCATTGACAAAAGTTTGTTGTGGATGCTTCGCACATAAAAAAACCCCAGAAGGAGAAAACAGAGCAATCCCCAACCATTTGAGAGTCCGTAAAACTATTCAAAACAAATCCTTCCGTCAAGAGCTAGAGCACTTTAGAACCTGTGTAGAAAGAACTCTGATTTTGATATCGAGTGGTCATATATATCGTCTATGCTTTTGGAACTGTTGGTGGGAATCACACGATCGTCCAGTGACCACGAGCACTTTAGAGTTGGTAAAATTTTCAATCAAATCCTTCAGTCAACACCTAGAGCACTTTAGAGCCACCTATGCAGCAATGAACTCTGGATTTAACATTGAACGGTCATATATATCATTTGTACATTTGGAACTGTTGATTGAAAACAAACATTTGTCCAGTGAGCATGAGATATCTTGGGGTAAATAAGGATGACTGGAAAAGGTTGTACTCTCTTCTCCTCTCTCTCTCTCTCTCTCTAAAACATGGACACTCTATCACATTCAGCTCATGGAAGATATGGCAGACAGCAGACGGAAGAACAGGCAAGACTTCACAAATTAGGCAGAGCAAAAACAATGAACCACATCATATTATTTGACATCCAGCTGTATTATAGTTGTTTGATGTACTGGCTTTCAAGATTTCTGACCTTTTCATTTTAACAGACATATGACATGTTAACCCTCACGATTCCTCCATTCTCCTTTATTTGCAGCCTTTACAAATCTCAGTTCAATTCCTGCTTTATTAGTAAGGAAGAGCAAGAAGAAGCACATCTTTGCATGATGACAAATAGTTACTAATTCTTTTTTGAACAAACCCCAAGACACATTTGCCTCTTTGCAGCTTTTCTTTATGCAGTACTCTTTGATTGCTTTTTCTAAGTGTAATTTTTGTGCACTCACAACAAAGATTTGTAATTGATCTTTTGCAATACAACTAAGAATTCCGCCCTAGAATTTTCTTATCCAATGACTTCATCTGCAAAATCTAAGCAACATCAGTGAAATCATAATTTTAGTCATAGTTTCAAAGTACATCACTGCCCATCTTGAGCTTGTTTCCACCAGATGACGGTTCAGAGAGAAATTCATTAATTCTGAGTGCAATGTGTCTTGTGATAGCTATTCATCATTCACAACATCAGTAAGGCTGGCGAGATATGTGTCTACTTGAGATTTTTATTGTTATGTGGCCGTTTTATCCTATAGTCTTTTCACTTTTCTTGTTTCTGTTGTAGTGAAGGGACATCTCTATACCCATTATCTGGAGATAACAAATAAAAGTTTTAGTGCTACAGTCCAAGGTTGTGTGATAATTCCGAGTTCTGTGCATTGCGTACAGCTTTTGACATGGAATTCTACACTGGATGTGTGGAGGTAGTGGAGATAGGTTGTCACACTACTTCCTAGTCGAAATACCAAGTATAAACAAGATACTCTTATACTGTTTGTTTTAAGTGCAAAACTGCAAATTAGTCATAGTTTTCAATTTTCTATTATATTTGTTTATTTTTTAATAAACCACGATTTTATCTACACTACAGAAACGCAAATGCACATTTCATCTTCAATTATATCATTTTGACAAATTGAATCTTGAATTTAAACTAGCATTTACGTAACGACCATATCTTTTTCCCCCTAATAGCTCAATAGTCTAACAAAATCATAAAAAATTGAAGATAATCAACTCAATAAGGTGGTATATAATGTTAGGAGCTTTAATATATATTTAGTGCTTATGAAATATTACTAAATGGTTTTTGTTGAATAATGGTACATGCAACTAATGGCTCTAAAGCTGTATATTGGGTTGAAACATGCTACTCCTTGCTGTTAGGTGGGAGAGGAAGATCTAGAAAATTGATGTTCATATTAATAGTAGGAGATGATGAAGAAGATGTCCACGACCTGGACATGTCAGCAGTAGAGCAAAGCACCTCATGCAGATGATTACATGGCACACATTGAAGAAGAAAGAAATCAAAATGCTAACAGAGGAGTATTTCGTAACCCTAGTACATATTCCAAATTAAACTAGTTTGTTTTTTGAAGAACCTATGAAAATATTTTGCGAACTACTAATTTAAGTTCTTGTTGATCTATAGTCACACAGAGAATCTTTAAAGGGTCAACTCCAGGAATAAAACATTCAGTTCCACGAACTTTTCGGATGAAATAAAATATTGAAATGCACAAAAAAATGTGTAAAATGAATGCAAAAAAAGTAGGTATAGTTGTGCCCAAGTTCTCTATTTTTAATGCTTTACAAGATCTCTATATGTAATCAATACTTGATCCTTGCAGAGGTGGAACCTAGGGTTGAAGAGTCTTTTGGTTATAAAATTAGTGGTATGAACTTGAATGAAGTGGTTAAGGAACTTAAGAAGTATGACACTATAAAATTTAAATGGGCACCTTTCATTGCACAATAGATAAGGCACCAGAACAAGACATGTCATAAATTTCACGATTTATTGTGACAGAAGCAGAATTTGTCAATCTCCATTGATTGTATAAACAAACAAAAAAGTGCAATCTCCAGTTCTTGTCTTATGGATTAAGTGGTAGAAGAAAGTGGAGGCAATGTTTTACATGTTGTGATAGACAATAAAAGATCTTTCAACCATGCAGGGAAGCGCTAATATACAGAAAAGAAGGTGTTTGTTTTGCTCACTGTACGCAGCAAATATTAGCGAGATAAATGAATGGCTAGTTTTGTATACGATGGCAACAAGGTTGTGAATCTAATCAAAATTTATCTAAAGATAAAAATATTTTGGAGACGTATCACGAGATTTGCTATAAGGCAATTATGTAATATGAAGCTATAAAGGTGTATGAGATGATAATAAGAGGTAGATTCTTTTGCAACTATAGCAATAAAGCAAGTGACAAAGTGGGAGGAGTGCTTGGGATTATTAATAGGTGTCCATATCCGCTATTTTTCTTGCACTAATATAAGGTATTATTTTGGTAAATCAACTTCGAGTGCCTTTGATGTTTGTTTCTTAACTTTTTCTTCAGCTCATTCCTTCAATATTTGATCACCTATCCGGTTTTACCAAGCTTAGCTGTACGATCTAATACAATCAATGAGGTACAAGTTTGTTACATCTTTTAGTATGATTAGTTTTTCTTTTCAGTTAATTTTGATATGATACATAAAATCTTTGGTGATCCTAAGGAAATTAAGTATGCATATATATATGTATATACCAATTATAAATGGAACTTTTTGTTGATACCTTGAGAAAATTGGAACTCCAGTTGTAAGACTGAAGTATTTAACTCGCTTTCAGGTGTCAACTCAATTTAAAAATCTTTTTAATTATTTCTACACATTCTTTTTTGATTGATACGCATGATCTTTAAATCAACTTTTCAGATTTTAGCTCAGTTATGGTATAATAATGACAATGAAGCACCCAACCTTCAAAAGATAGTTGTTCAAGTTCTCTTTCAAACATGTGGCATATCAAGGTTGAAAGAAATTGGAGCACTTGACCATTGATTTATACCAGATTCTGCAATTTTTTCATAATTCAAAACTACGCAAGAGTAAAAAACTCTATGTACATTATAACTCAATTAGTTTGAACCATATTTTTCATGATCACATGTTGGATGACTCAACATGGGAAATAAAGATGCAGTTGTTGCAAATGTAAAGTGGTTACACAAAAGCATTCAACATACTGAAGGGACAGGTGATGAAAGTGTAAACAATGATGAAGATGATGGACCTCTTTTCAGTTGTCTCATTGGTCAATTAAGAAATCATACAAAGAAAAAGGCAACCGAATTTCATCCAAAAAAATGCTGAACAAGTACTGTTCAAGGGAAAGAGTGCAAAAATCTCATTGAACGGAAAGGATGAACAAATTTTACCTACTTCAAGCAATCACAAGGATAGTGCAAAAAAACTACAGATGATGATATGGTGAAGCTGATGATACGAAGACGATGACGACGGGGGAGTCAGAAGAAGGCATAAAGAAAGCTAGCCAAGTCATGGCATGTCACAATTTGAAGGCAATAACATTTACTCTGCAACTCATGATACAAACCAACCATGGTTACCGCTGTTAAATTGAGAACATTCATTCCTGCCCGTACAAACAGAATTTTCTACTGAAAATGATGTTTTTCCATCCTAGAGCCATGGTAAGAAAAAAATCCATAATGAGAATTTTATGCAGAATTTGGTAATCGGCCATGGAAAGTTGTCACTACATATAATATCTCCACATGCTTATTATAGGAGTGATGATGGAGATCATTTTGAGCCCCAAAACAGAATCAATTTTCTTTTGATTATGTATGTATTCTTGGGCTATATAAAATACATTTCAAGTAACTAATAAATATAGGAATCTAATATTTGACATCTGAAATTGAAGTTAAATATAACTTGGTGTTGGCCTTACAACGTCCCCAAGTCTATGTGTATTTTAACAACTCAAGATGAGTCAGTCAAGAAGCGTACAACAAGAGTTGGATATGCAAAAAGCGTAAAGTAGCTATTTTCTTCTTGTCACGTGAATCATCTTATTGAAAAACTATAAAGGATTATGTGATTCTAGAATTTGTTTGATTTTTACGTCTTAATCCCTTAAGCCAGTATAACTTTATGATTAATTTATCAATGTTTGATAAAATAAGAGTTTTTATATGTAACAGTAAGTACCATTTTCTGACATTTATATTATTCTATAATTTTACTAATTACATCATTTGTCCACGTCTTCTAATTATACATATATATATATATATATATCAATACAACTGATAAAATCATGGATACCACAACTTTGAACAAGGGCATCATCACCATCAAATTTTTATGAGACAGAGATTCGTGCTCGTTTCACGCATTCTTCATATTGCCTCCATGTTTACTCAGATACAAAGTATATTCCAGTTCCCATGGATAGTAGTAAAATTAATCATCTCAGTAAACATCGATGTTGTGTGCTGCATATGAGAATGTAAATTTTGATGGAAAATCAGAGCATGCATATGTCAGAAAACATGTGAGGCTTGTGTAAAATCATCTTGATTAGTGAAGGTTACAATTAACTGACACCAAGTAAGATTCATTAAGCTTTGTAGTGCATCCGTGTCATTCACCAAGCTCGTGCTACTCAAAGCTTAGTAAGAAGAAATAACAAAAGTCATTGTGTATTAGCAATGAAATAGCGAGTTGCAGAAGGAACTTACCAAATGCCAAAGACAAAGTACAACAGTTGATAAAAGATAAAACAACTGTAAAACTTAGCAGTAAACTGTACCAGTAAAGTTCAACGCGAGATGCCCCATAAAGTGATTCTGAATGATTTGCAACTCCCATGCCCTGATTGATTGTGTCATTATTGCAACTATCACAAGGAGGTGCATTCACCCACCTAAGGCCATGAACGTGGAATGTCCACATATTTTTGCTTGTCAGTTACCGAAGCTCAGATACCATAGAAAGTAGATGAGTAATATTAACAAAGAATAAATAAGAAAGAAATTTTCCCCCAAGTATGCATTTTCCTATTACTATTATGGATGTTCTGCAAAAGGTATTTTCGTTCTCAGCAAATCTATTAAACAGACTTCCTCTTATAAGTACAATCAGGAGAAGCACTAGCTCACACATCGAGATTAAAGCATGCACAGAGGCAACGACTGCATTTCTCAAATGATTATCATCTAATCAGAGACAATTTCCCAGGTAAGAAACTTGAAGACAATTGCAATTTTCTACCTTTCTTCTTGGTCGTTTGTTTTCCTATGCAGCACTAACCTCCCTATATATACAAGTTTTTACTCATTTTCTTCTTCAATACTTATGATGTTGTTGATATATTGTGTCTCAAACAAAAATAGTTCAAGCATCAATATCATCTTTCTCAATATGGCAACCATTACCAGACAGCACTCTATAATTGCTGAGTTGACCTAACAGGCATATAAGAGATTATATGCTATTCTTTCATAAATTATTTGCTAAAATTTTTCCATTAAGCAGGTAGGATATTGTGCTGCAAAAGATGAATCTTCCATTCCAAATACATATGTTCATCAAAGAACAATTGTGTGGACAATAAATTGCATTGCAAAAGCATTAAAGAATATAATAGTCTTCTAGAAAGATTTAAGCAAATGCTCATTCATAATTAACCAAAACATGGTGGATTTGGACCTGAATGACTGCTTAAACCAGAGAAGCAATTGCAACAGGAATGCATGATCAAGTTCATCTTTCGCTGGTTTGAGATTTCCCTCCTAATTCAAAGCAGAAAACTGTGAGAAATGCCAATTGGCATGAAAATAATACAAACAAAAGGAGAAAAAAATATATAATTTGGATCTTATAGCAACATGTTCTGTGTCTTTTCTGAATTTTCAGATCATCATTCTCACAATAATCATCTGCCATGATAGTAGGATGTACATCAGGCCGAAATTAAATATGAAAATATAAAGAAGAGGACCAACCCAAGAGTAACATTGCTCTTATCAAGAATATGTGAAGCACTCAGTCCTGTAAACTAAAAGATCTGTTCTTTCGAACCAAATAGGTGTCGTCCTTCCATATCTGTACAGGAATCCCAATTAATAGGGGAAATGAGAATGATAAAAGCAAATGTGGAAGAAAATCTTTGTTTCTTTGTTTTGCCAATCTGCAGCCTTACCCAGTAGCATCACTACCCCATATCAGTACCTATCCAGCACAACTCTTCCTCTATTTTAAGGTTATCAAGAGATAATAGCTCCCTGACCAGATAATACCTATCCAGGGATGATACTTTCATAAGAGCAACTGACCTCCATAGAGCCAGCAATGGAAAACTTTATTTCCCTCATTCTGACTAATTAAAAGTATCAAAAGTAAATACTACTTTCAGACCCGTTCTACTTTCTACAACATCAAACAAAACGTTTGCAGCCCTGCCCAGACTGATTTCATAAATATTTTAACTTCTTTGCTCATTATTATCAATCACAAAACCTGTCTCCAACATTAATAAGTCGTGACCACTGCCCATAAGGGGTGCGCAAGAAAAACTCAGCCCCTTTTGGATATCCCATCAATATGATGGAGATAAATGTACAAACAGATCATTCACGACACTCTCATCTTCACACGTGAAAACAAGAAAGATAGCTTAAACATTATCAACACTGACTGAAAAATTAAAGAGTGAACACTCTTACATCCCATTGCCACCTCACCTTCTCCATGGTCATTCCAGCCTAGATCAGGCCTCACAATCATCCATTTCAGAAAAATTCACCTATCTATAATACATTGACTAATTTCATCAGAATAGCTGGTTAGCAGACACTGGCCTACATAAGAGTCTAAGACCCCACTTCTAATGATAAGAAGAAATTAATAGTTCCCCAGATGGTATTTAATCAACCTGATAACTTCTCCGTGAGAGATCTCTCCTAAACCGTTGACATGTTCACTTCTTTTTAAAAGAAGCTCATGAAGGAAATAATAAAAGGAAAAATGTTAACCCAGCAGGAAATATTATTTTGTTTACAGAGACCAATTCTCTTTCTTGTCAAGTCTGAGTATATAAGCACGTGAGAGACCTTGGTATCTAACAGAAGCTGCCATAAGTAATCCCAGTTTTCATTTAAAGATGCTTCAAGCAAAAATATAAGCAGTGACCAACTCACAAGTAATACTCGATTTCTCTATTAATTCTCTTTACCAAGAGAAACTTTGACTTCCAACACAGATTCTCCCATAAGGGTTTATCCCTTGATGTGTGTGTCATGGTACCCAATTAAATTCCAAATACATTATTTTGAGCATTGTCATATCATCGATAGGTATGGTTGAGATTCTTTATGACTATTAAAGACTCTATCTCCATGTATTTGAATAGAAGTCCATGCGTATCCTAGTAACATTACATAATTAGTTTTCATGATAGAGAAATGTGTTTATTTATCTTAATCGGGTAAAGTAGCAGAAGTATGATGTGATTTAGTTCTGCTTGTTCATCATCAGCTGGAGGGGATGATTTATTTATTTTCTATCTAATCCTTTCGTTCTAACTGCTTTTTATGTACCTGTGGAGTCTTTGTCATTTACTTAGATTTTCTTCCCCTACTAAAACTCTTCCTTTCATCTCATAACTAATCCATTTTTGCGGAGACAATATATAATTAAACTTACAGAAAACCAAGAGTCCACTTAAATATATAGTTAAGCTTTACAGAAATCATACTCTGTCTATCTTAAACCGAATGCTCTTAGATTCTTTATGAGAAGTCCACAAGTAATATTTCATTTCCTAAAAAAAAATATTCTTTCCACAAGTACCCGTTCACTTACATTACTGATGTAACAACAGTTAAATCTACAACACTAAGGATACTCAAAATTTCACTTTTTGCAAAGCAACTCTATGCCAATCAAAAAGGTAAATTCGTTATGGATGAATGGGAAGAATATAAAGATTTAAACTTTCTCAAGAGTTCAAAATTATGAGTATAAGCTAAATTTAGTGCCATCTTGATCTCACCCATTCATAGTATGAGAGAAAGTTAAGTTGAAGCAAAAACAAATGATTTGGCATGGAAATTTGGTATTTCCATATGTAATTCTCAAAGATCTATAAACAGCACTGCATTCTGAACACTTAATAAATCAAGGGGCCGTACCACATGGGCCGATAAGATGTAATCTCATTATGTTCATCTGCATTGATCTAAGTGACTGGAAGAGACTTGACAAATCAAACAGTGCAGGTTGAGTGGTGTTGTTCTTTCAAATTTGAGTTTTTACTGTACTAAAAACATAGTTATATGATGAAAGGAATGTTGATTTACCTAGTGTTTAAGAAAAAGAAATTTGTAGTCCAGAAAATTTGAAAAACAAAAATTCCAAGCTCTTCTTAGGTAGTAAGAGTTGATGACTTGATAAGATGAATTATTTCGTGAAAGCTAACTAAAACATTTGTCATAGTTCAAAATGCAAAGATATACGAACTCTTTTTGTTTTAAACAAGATATTAAGAATTTGATTCACATAACTAGGTAGTTTGTGAACTTGGTTTGTCAAAAGAATAGACTTGGATGTTGAAGATTGCAGCGTTTACCCTAGCCAATGCCACCATTGCTTTTTCCTCAAGCTTTTCCACCAGTACTGTCTTTCGAGCTGCCTCCTGTCGATGTGGATCTTCGTACTGTTCCACCACCATGTAACAACAATAACAAATGTGTTTCCATCTTCTTCAAGAGAATACCGAAATTAAAAGTTTTATCCACTATTCACATTCCAGAGATGCCAACAAATCACATAAGCATTTCAAGTCCTAATCCGGTTAACATGATAAGTTAGAACCATTGCCTCAGCATTTAATTTGAGACACTCGTTGTTCTCTTCTCAGCATTAAAGACATAAGCAAGGATCCATAAACTTGTACGAAATCAAGGACCAAATTAGGAAAATGAAACATTCTAAATCATTACCATTAAGACTTGATCAACATAAGGTCGAATCCTCTGCTCAACTTGCTCTCTATTTTCACTTGTTACAAACTGTTGCATCATCAATGCTTCTTCTTCTGCCTAAAACAAGGCCAGAATATCCTTAGTATTATCCAACATAAGAAAAATAGAACAACTTTATGTTCATCTAGATTCTAGCTAATAGAGTTAAATTCAGAATCTAAAAATCACAGAATTACTTCCAATATGACTTCCCCCCACGGTACAGTGGAAATAAAACCAGCTACTAGTTTGAAATGAATATAATGCAACTAATGTATGGGTTGAAATCTTTCTCCAAAACCTCCAGCTCAGTACATTCTTGTTATCCACCTTATACTTCATGTGCAACACTGTCACAGGCCCTCAACAATTAGTATTTTTCTTCAAAAGAAAATGGCTTGAGATTAAAACTTTAACTCAACCTCAGTCAGTGGTAAAAAATATGTTGAAAAACTTTTAAAAAATATGCCTAGGAATCTAGTATTTCCAAAGACCTGGTCCACAATCATGTAGAGAAAAAGTTACCTGCTAATCTAAAATAAGATTGGCAGACAATTTTTACTTTTTTCCTTTCCCAAACCTCATATAATCTATCCTGTAGCAATTCATATTCTAAATCCTATTAAGACTATCTTCAACTGCGTTTGTCAGTGAATCACCACTTACATGACTATGACATATTTTGCTGACAAATTGATTAGATCAAGCAAAGCAAAGAAACATACAAAGAAGCAACTTAAAATTAAAAGAAAAACCTGCAGTATTCGAGCTAATTCTTCATCGGATGTCATGAGATCAGCTGTAGTTGTTTCCATTTCTTTGGCTTTTTCATCCTCATCAATTAACACCACCCGTAACTTTTCAGAAATCAAGTTGAGATCAGAATCATCCAGTAACATGCGATTTTCGTCACCTCCCAATATCTGTAGTTACATATCAAAACTCCCACCACTAAATTCAAGCAGAACATTATCTACTCATGCTCACATTAGAATATGAATCATTTAAATAGTTTTTGTACTCATGAATTAAACAATCCATTCACCAGCACAAATCATGATGAGTCCATGCACTGGTGCAAATGATATCGAGCCAAATGCCAAATGACATTAAGCCCAACTCGGGTAACTGCTAATGATACCAAAAGGGAATGCAATCAAGAAATTTGTATGCATCCTACAGTTTTTAGGAAAATCTAACACTTGATTAATGTGATGTACTAAAAACATGTGTACTAATCCTTTAAAATATTTTTCCTAATTGGTCATTGCTATTGAAATCACCAAACACCGGGTATAGACGGCAGAGCGCCGAATAACACACAAAATTGTTCTTTGACCAGGCAGAATGAACATATAAACATTTTGAGATAAACAAATGCTGGAAGAAATATGCAACACAAGATATATACAGAATCCTCTTTGTTCTTTGATCCAGCAGAATGATCAAAATAAACATACCTTGCATAAAAAAAAACAAAATAATAATGGGTAAAAAGGTTTAGAGAAGAGACCTTTTGTTGATCAGGAGGAATGGAGGTCAGAGAGAAGAGCTGGTACTGCAACACCTGAAAAGCAACCAAAACAAAGCGGAGAATTGATTGAGAACGATGATAAGAGAGAGAGAGAGAGAAAAGGGTAGAGCTAAGTGTAGAGAACTTCAAAGCCATCATCTGTGTCATATTCGAGGTCGAAGGCGGAGCCGCCGTGTTCAACGATGAATTTTCGAGCCACCATTTTCGCCGATTCTTTTCTCTTCTTCTACTGTACTCTTCTGCCACCCCAGAAACAGCAGTTCTAATATCTGATTTATATGTTTCTGGTAAGAATCTAGAGAAAACAAAGTGATGGGTTTATTACAACCTAAAACACCATAAAATAAAAGGAAAATATTACACTATGTTTGGTTTTGATTTTGGCCCATCTTTGAGATAGGCCAAAATATACATTATGTTTGTCTTGTTTTATTTTGCCAATTTTAGGAATATTTTTTATTGTTCTGAAACATTATTTTGATTATTTTTTGTCTAAAAAGTATACATATATATTTTCATACATATACATATACATATAAATATATATTTTCATACATATACATATAAACATATATAAAAGAGAAATGATTTGATAATGGAAAGTACTTTTCGCCTCCACTACCCAACATCAAACATACTCATATTTATTTTATATTATCTTAAAAAACAAATCCAAACATACACACTATCTCTAACTTATACTTATTTATCTTTGTTTTTCTCTCTCTATCTCCACAAAATACCCCAAAACAAGTTAAAAGCAAAACCAAACATTATGTTAAGTTTTTCTATTTTAAATGAATTTTTGTTAAATTTAACAGTAAAGTTAATGAAATGACCAAAAATACCAAAAAAAAGTAAAAGTTTGAGAACTAAAATTACTTTGAAAACCAAAATCGCATTAGTAATTACATTTGAGGACCAAAAAGGCATTTATCCTTAGCATTGTCAAATTAGATACAAATGGGGTTAAAAGCATTTTACCCCTATTTTATTTCTATAAGATCAAAGAAAAACTTATACTTCAAGAATAATGCAGGGGGCGGGCGAATTTGGTGATGGAAGAGGAAGGTTTTTGTGTTGTACTATGTAATGAATTATTGCCCTAATAATCACATACAAAATATATTTATATACTTTGAATAGATAAACAAGAATGTGTCTAGATACATTCTATTATCTTTAAGGTAATTCTTCAATCCATTCGAAATAGAGAAGACTTTGAATATGACCAAGCTAACACTTTCAAAAATACAATTCTTTGGTCAACTTTTCCTCCATTAATTTTTGCTAGTGGGTCTTAATCATCGAGCCTATTTTATGAAAAATAAATTCAAGGCCCAATGAATTTTAATTAAATTCAATTTAATAAGATTTATTTAATTGAGTCCACTAGGTATTAAATCCAATTAAATAAAAGTCCAAATTGTCTCTTATTAATTAATGGAATCCAATTCATTAATTAAATAAATACAAGCCAATTAATTTAAACTTGGCTATCCATCCAATAGACCCCCATGTGTGAGTAATCCAATTACTTATATCTTAGGGAATTAATTTCAGATTAATTCCTTACTCTTTCTCGATGATTTGTGTGTGACTCTTTAGGTTCACCTTTCAGCTAGACTTGGGTTAGTGTTCAACACTATTATTAATTAAATCTAATTTAATTAACATTTCTTGATTAACCCTTAATCAAGAAAGTCCGTCACCATAGGTGGTCGTCTAGCAACGGTCAATGGCACTAGGGACTAGGTGATTTTTCGTGTGAACATTTAGGCTCCCGAGTCCATACGGATACAGTCCTTCCATCTATCATCTCCCGGCCTTAGTCTAAGGCATGGAATTAGGTTTCCATTCTAGACTAGGCATCTATGCTTAATAATTGAGATCTCATTACGCCAAGTTTCTCGACATAGGAACCTCTTTTTCCTATTCGATCAACGACTGTGGCCAAAGATTCATAAAGCGTGAATGCATCTCTAAGTGCATAGGATATACTTCTATCACATACTGACAGGGGACGAGTCCTCTTCTTGGAACCGTCCTCGCTATATACTTCGATTGCACTGGACAAAGCTTACGATGACCATGTCTGTAACACAATCACCTCTCCCGCAGATCCAAGATACAGTCATCATATGTACGTAACTGTCGTGGTTCCTTAAGTCTAAGGACTACTCTATTACTATCAGAGCTGGGGACTTAAGTCATACCGACCAAGTCTCTAAGGCTTCCATATGACGATCCCCATGAGTTAGTTTAGTCAGTTGACCACCTTGTCAACTAACCCACTGAAATTGTCTAGACGTCCAACGTCTATCGTCGATGAAACGGGACATTCATCCAATGAATGCAATACTCAGTGCAAGTCTTAGTAGGATTCTTGAGGCTCTCGACTTGGAACGTTTCAGCCCAACCCTCAGAAGTTGGTTTCATTGCCGCCATCTAATGTGCAGCCCAATTACATGGGTTATTAAGTAATCTGTGGGCATCTGTTGTGATGTCAAAGCAGTACTTAACGTAATTTTGCAAGCACAACAGACACATGCACCAAAGACATAACTTACCATATTCATCGTACAATATTGCTTAAATGAATATTTTTTTACTGGTTCTCAAAACCGCCAATCTAACAATTTGCCACTTGACCTTAAAGCCAATTACTCATGTTTTTAGAATATTCTGATCATGAGCAATCTACGATACCGGCTAGGTCTTATGAGTCTACTATAGTTTCTATCGATGTCCTGCGGTCCAACCACACGTTACATCTTCCTATCATCACTCCAAGCAGATGATGTTGTCTAAGATTTTTTCTTGGACCTGTCATGAGATCTCGAGCCTTTTCACTTGTACTATAGCCAAGTTGTCATCCGCTAAGATGACTACTAGCGCGGGTATACTAGGTACCACACCCAACAATTGGGTGTTGTTTTTCAATCCTAACTGTTTTTCCAATATAACCTTTTAAAGTTGTCATACATTCAATTTTTCATGATGAAATTCCTTGTGGTATTCCACTTGGAACCTTTCCAATATTACTATATTATCATAAAGTTTGAATGTACGCTCATTTTAAGATTAAACATTATTCATATTATGCTGGAAGCTATAATCGCTATAGCCTTCCAGAATAAACTCTCCGTCAATGTGTGTCAAAAGCTCTTCTTTAATCCTTATTCAGGAATTAAAGATAGGCCTTCAACAGTTGTCTGTTGTCTTGTCGATGCACACTCGATATCCGTTGTTATGCTTAAAAAGCATAAGCAACGTTGGGCTTAGTGCATCGAACTACATCCCTATGCTGCTTACAGCAAGGGCGTAGGGGATGCCAAACATCTAAACTCCTCATCAGTCAACCACAACTGAATCTTGGATAGCTTATCTCTAGATATGAATCCAATTCCTATATGAAGAATTTTATAAACAATATTCGTGTTTTAGAGTCAGACGACATCTTTATATCATTCCAAATGATCAAAGATGTTTTTAACATCTAAAACACTAGGAACACAATTGAGCTCCCACTGACCTTCCACCTTATTCTTGACCAAGTATGTACCTCATGAATTTGTCAAAACAAGCATCCTAGTTACAGGACTTTCAAACCTAATTTGAACTCAATAGCGGATTTTATGGCTTCAAGCCATTTATCCAAATCGATGTCTTACGTCGCTTCTCCTTGTACGGTCAGATTCAGGAACTCATACCTATCAACTGGAGCGTCCTTCGGAGAATCTAGATATGGTCAGTGAAGTTCTGGTCATATATAAATTTTGACTAGCAAACCATTTTTTCATTTCCATTTTACCCTCGCCCACCAAAGCGACAGGAGCTCAAAGCGCTTGCAGCGGCTGACTTTTCTTCATCCTTCTTTCTCATTCGGTGTTCGGCGCCCTTGCCTTTTGTTCTTGAGGTTGAAGCCTCTAAATTCAACACTAGTGGCAGGATTCTTTAATCGTTGTCTTGTATTGGTCCAACCATTTTTATCAACTCATGAATGATCTTTTTAAGCCCATTGAGAGTTCATGATAAATAGGTCAAAAAGTGGGATGAAGAGACTGAAGAATTACGTCAATGTACATCTCCTTTCAATATCAACATTGAGGTTATCGAACTTTTCCACAAGAATAGCATCTCAACTCCATGTTTATGTACAGACCACCCTCTGTCATCTTGACTTCAAAAAATATTTTTATCGCGGCATATCTAATATGCTGATTTGGTGCAGTATAAATTTGATATATGTGGAGCATTATTAAGCCAACATTGTCCAACATGCCATGTGGAGAGCCTTGTGGGAGGCAATCGATGCCATTCTCATTCCATGAGATTCCCAAGATAGTTTGCCTCACCTTTTCACATCATCCGGAGTTGCTACTCGATGTTAAGCCCGGCCCATTAGTCAAATCACACCTGAATTATGACCCGCACGACTCGTGAGATAGGGAAACAACGAACGTGTTTCTTTGTTCATAACAATAATGCAACTTGCCTTCTATCCCAAATGTGCCACGACTCGTGAGACCGCATCTAGATAGTGGTAGCTTCCTCATGATATTGTTATGCATGGAAGACCTGGACAGATTAAAATGTCATTTCGACCTAAGTCCATTATGGGCTTAATATTTAATTAGTGTCAGGCTCAGCCCATAAACCAAATCACACACAACTATCACCTCCCACAACTCGTGAGATAGGAAAACAGTGAGAGTGCTCCTTTGTTCACAATAATAGTGCAGCTTGTCTCTAATCCAAATGTGCCACGACTCCTGAGACCACACTTGGGTAGTGGCAGCTTTCTCACCACATTATTATGGATGAAAACGTTGGACAGATTCATCAAGTTAATATCACATTCATAAACATTGCTAAATGGTTCCCAAAACCGTGTCACAGGCGTGCTCTTCTTCATTGCAGCGGAATATAATTCTCATATATTTTTTGCCTGTGCGGCCTCAAAGGTTACGCCTAACCTTCGTCCGGCTTCGCACACATCAGAGTATAGCGACAGTCTGTCGCGTGTCCTCGACACTGAAGCACACTAGCGCGACATCTGAACGCCTCCCAGCACTACACCGCGTGCCCTTGCGCTCGCCTATCCAGAATGCCATACTTGCTGAGGCTCTCGGCACTCGTGCCTTAGCATCTCGCACACAATCTCGGAACCTGCCGACATATTGCTCAATGGCAAGGAGCATCCTCGCTCTGCCTCGGCATTATGGCGCTACTCGGGCGCCCGCAACGCCCATCTCAGGCCCAACACTCACTCGATACATCCTAGGCGCTCGCCCTCGTCATGGCCGCCTTCCATGCCTCGCCCGAGTAGGACAGTATCATAAGTCCGAGGCCCAATCGATACGCCGTCATCTTGCCATTCTCCCGCACGGCATGCCCGACATGCCTTCTTGTCTTTCGGCTTTGGCTTTGTAATATGCCCACAGTGTGGCGTTGTCCCATGACCACCTATCTTTAGCCACCGGACACCCATGGACGGCTGGAACTCGACCGCCTATCTTTCGAATGCTTGCCTCGATCACCCATTCGCACAAGAGGCGTTGCCCCTGATATCTCGCAGCACGCGGGCAACCTTGCACGTCATACAGAGCCTCTCGGCAGTCTCAACGCCCAACGTAGGCCATCCTGGCCCTACGATGCCCGTCAGGTTTCCAAGCCCTTCGGGGACTCTAGTACCCCTCTCATGAGCTGCCTAGAGCCGGCTCTTGAAGGCCCCCATCATACCCCCAAGAGATGCTTATTTAGTGCAGACGTCGTCTCATGCTACTGCCATCGTGCACAGGGAGGACTGGCTGATGCTCACCACTGCATGCCCTCCTTGTTCCAAGAGTAGAACACTCAAAGGGCCGAGGAGTGCACTTTTATCGCATCTCCAAGTATAAAGCGCTCTGTTCCGCACATTAGCTTCTACTCACACCCGAGGTTGCGCTCCATCATCGCTGCGTGCTGGCCGATATCCCCTAGTCACCCGCACGTCATCCACAGGTCACAGCCGACCTGTGAGACCCTCACCCACTCGTTCTGTTGACGTCCTCGTCAACACATACACGAAGGATTGATGTGTATGCGGTGCCCAATACACTCTCTCAGTATCTCGCGACACCAGACCGACCTCCTGCTCTTTCGAGCGCTCCAATCGTGAAGTGCCTCTCCAGCACAACACGAGATCTCCTCAAAGCGATGCTAAGATCCGCCTCCACAAAAAACAGTATCTCTTGATGCACTCATTCAACACTAAACTTGAACGGAAGTCTGCGCCTCTCTCTGCACTCTTTTCCTATGGTGGCGCGTAGCTCTTAACAAGCAGTGCCTTTATACACCCGCTTGATCGCCTCAAGCTGGAAGTCTGTGTACTCGTCTACACTCGCTTCCCCAATGTCGCTAACATTAGAAGTCTGTGCCTTTCTCTACACTCTCTTCTCAATGTAGCCTGCTGAAGTCGGAAAACTGTGCCTCGCTCTACTCTCTCTCCCAAATTCTTGTGCCTCTCTGCACTCTCTTCCCCGAAAGTCTGTACCTGGCTCTACACTCTCTTCCTGACTCTCTCAACTGTGCTCTAAGTCTTGTCAAGTGTGCCTCTGAAATCTCCGATGCTCCTCAAGACAGTGCCTCCAAAGCACTCGAATTGATCTAGAACGAAGGAAGTGTGGAGTCTGTGTTGTCCCTCAAAATAGTGCCTCGAATACACTTGAATTGATCTTAGAACAATGAAGTGTGGAGTCCCTGCAGCGTCACACTTCACACTCTCTCCCCTACTCGATGTGTTGCCGCCCTCGGCAACACGCAAACCCGCCCCTACAGTAGCCACACTTAAACACTTGCAAACACATGATGGGCCGGATGCCCAACTGTCGGAATCACGCCACTCGTGGACCGAACATCTCTGAAAAAGGGTTATCACTCAAACCCATAGAGAATGGGGCCTCTCCCTCAATCCGGTTGACGACCAAGCTTTCCTAGCTTGACTGCAAAACTCAATCTCATTGTCTCGTCCCAAGGGCTTGACTGCAACTGCAAGGATAGGATCTCTGAATCCCCGTCCGGCAGCAAAACTCCAAACTCCAGTTTCGCATTGGTCCGATCACAAACAAGAATGGGATGTTCAACTCTAAGCCTGGCTGCAAAATTCAAACTCAAATCCCAGCCCGGCCGACCGCACCATGCCACTCATGGTGGCGATGGAGCCTGCTGCTCCTGATATCGATGAAGCCTGCTGCTCCCCTCGAATATCCACACGATAGTCCCCCTCGGAAATCTTAGACCAAAGAGCCCATATTATGGTGTCAGAATCCCTTCGAGGAATCTTCACAACTCAACTCAAAATCATGCTCCTGATGAGCACCTAACACACGGCTTAGTGGGCTGCTCCCACTCAAGCTCCGGACAAGTTGTCTTTCTCGCATAACGGATGTCTATGCTCCTTGGTTCTTGAAGCGTGTCGTCCCCCGCTAAATGCACCCTCATCTACCACAATAGCATTTCATCCCATAACTCTGCTCGACCACACACGGCTCGCACTGACAACTGCCCACAACGGAAAAGGGGTCTTAACGTCCACTTCTCGCAACCCCAAGGGTGGCTTGTTCCACACACCTCATGTGCATTGTGCTTCGGCTCCTGAATATTCAACACATCCTTCTCTGCAAGAAGGTCTTCAGACTAATGAGAAGGTGGCCCTTCATCCACCACTCTCAACTCAAGGTGGTATCTCGCCCACCAAAACGGCCTCATCGCTAAGACCGCCTCCTGGCTTGCGGCAATCCGCACACATGGTTGCTACCCCTCACTCACAAACATGGGTCTCATAGTCCATCCAACTCATCGGCATGTCCCCCTCTCGCTCAGGGAAGCCAAGTGAACTCTGAAGTCCGAATATCAATCCGCTGAAAAGAAATTTGGATCTCGGTTGACAGCTCGCCCAACACATCTCCGGCGCCCACACAACTGGCAACCAACAACGGCAAAGTTGGACCGTAGCCGCTTTCTCTCTGAAGCAGCCTAAACGCACACAAAAGACTCTACCCAACATGCTCTCTGCAGTAGATGTCCCCCAAAATCATACTGTTGTAAAACGGTCTGATCTTGTCGCAACTGATGCTAACTCGCCTCTACATCAGGTAGAACGTGTGTGCCCAATCAGATAGGCACAACTCTCAATCGGGAGTTCTCATCCTCCAGGCTCGCAACTCAACTCGCCCCATGAAGGTAACGAGGCTCTGAAACCACTTGTCACAGGCGTGCTCTTCTTCATTGCAGCGAAATCTGAAACTCACTAGCACGACATCTGAACGCCTCCCAGCGCTGCACCGCGTGCCCTTGCGCTCGCCTATCCAGAATGCCCGTACTCGCTAAGGCTCTTGGAACTCGTGCTTTTGCGTCTCGCACACAATCTCGGAACCTACCGACGCATTACTCAATGGCTAGGAGCATCCTCGCTCCACCTTGGCATTACAACACTACTCTTGCGCCCGCAACGCCTATCTCATACCCAACACTCACTCGGTACATCCTAGGCGCTCGCCCTCGTCATGGCCGCCTTCCATGCCTTGCCCGAGTAGGACAACATCATATGTCCGAGGCCCAATTCATATGCCGACATCTTGTCGTTCTCCCGCACGGCATACCCGACATGCCTTCTTGCCTTTCGGCTTTGGCTTCACAATATGCCCACAGTGCGATGTCGTCCCACGACCGCCTATCTTTAGCCAATGGACCCCCATGGACGGCTAGAACTCGATAGCGCATTCCATGAGTTGGATCACGAGGTCTTTGAATGCTTGCCTCGGTCACCAATTCGCACGATACAATTGTGGTGTTAAGCCTATAAACATAATCAGTGAGCACAACAAATATAATTGCCAGATAATGAATACTCACTTTATTCATAAATAGTGTTACAATGACACCAAAATTGTCGAAACAGATTACATAAAGGCCAATTGGCTTTTTTGGTCACCTATTCTAACACACTTGCCAGTACGTGTGCTACCTGCCTGGGCTAGGGCACTGCCTGTGTTAACACCCGTCGGTGCATGCACGCTGTGCAGCCTCGGCCGATAGTGTGCTACTATAGTGCTAAAAAAAATTTTTAATTCTGCATATTGAACTGAAAAAAATAAAAACCAAGTATTTACAGAAAAATCTAATTTTTCTTAAATACTAAAATAATCCAATTAATCACAAACTTAAACAAGTTTATTTCTACATATAATTATCAAAATACACAACAATAAAATATAATCATACGAGGCTATGCTTTGAAAGATAAAAGTAGAAGCAAATATTAAAGTCGATATTTACCTCTTAAATATCGAGCTTCCAACCGGTTAGTTATGTTGAATGTTTAGCCTAGATTTCAACATAGGAATCCTCCAAAGATGATCCACACCACACCAAAATTCGAGCTCTTGATTTCTTTTCCAGAAGGAATCAAGATCGAAAAACTCAGCCTAGGTGAGATGTAGGGGGCGGCCGATTTCATGGTGATGCAGGAGGAGTTTTTTTTTTCTGTGTATTGTATTGTCTAATGAATTATTACCCTAATAATAATACACAAAAATATATTTATATACCTTGAATGGATAAACAAGAATGTGTCTACATACATTCTAATATTTAGGCTCCTGAGCACACACGGGTATGGTACCGTCTCCCGACCTTAGTCTAGAGCATGGAATTTGGTGTCAATTCCCATTCTGGATTAGACATGTATGCTTAATACTTGAGATCGCATTACGTCAAGTTTCTCAACATAAGAACCTCCTTTTGCTATTCGATCAATGACCGTGGCCACAGATTCATTAAGCGTGAATGCATCTCCAAGTTCATAGGAGATACCTCTATCACATACTAATAGGGAATGAACCTCTTCTTGCAACTCACCATCCTCGCTACATACTCTAACTGCACAAGATAAGGTTTATGATAATCATGTTTGTAACACAATCACCTCTCGCGTAGATCCAAGATACAGTCATCATATACACATGACTGCAGTGATTTCTCAAGTCTGAGGACTATTCCCATACTATCAAAGTTGGGGACTCAAGTCATACCGACCAAGTCTCTAAGGCTTCCATATGACGATCCCCACGAGTCAGTTCAATCAGTTGACCACCTGATCAACTAACCCACTGAAATTATTTAGACGTCTAATGTCTGTCGCCGATAAAATGTGGCACTCATTCAATGAATGCAATATTCAGTGCAACTCTTTGTAGCACTCTCAATGCCCAGTCTTGAAGTTCTCGACTTGAAACGTTTCAGACCAACCCTCAGAAGTTGGTTTTCATAGCCCCAAAAATCATTTTTAGCTTTGAAATAATAAGGCTTGCTTTCTCCCTATTTTTGTACTCACCCCAACTTTTGACTGGGGTTTCAAATTTCAGTTGTAATAAGTGTAGTCAGGAATGTGGGGTTTCATTCATTTTGAACAAATGTAAGCTTTCAAGGAGATAAAGGTCTAGCCCTGTTGGACGGAGCTTACGATGGAAGAAGAACAAAGAGGAAAGCCCATTAGAATGATAATGGGTTACTATTTTGTAATAGTAAGGCCACGCCCTAGATTGACCATAGACTCACTGCAGGCTCAGTAGGTTACTTACGATTGGGCTAGTGATAATCCAATGAGGACGTGGTAGGCTTGTTTTTGCATGTGGTGTATGTTCTAATATTTGAAGTATGATGTCTTTTGACTGCATCTATTTATACTCAATGATTAAAAGTGATACGTGCAAAAATCTTATAATGATGAGGTCTCGATTACAACAAACTTAACTCTCACTTGGATGGTCCAAGTTAGATATTAGGCCCATAATGGATTAAAATTATGATTTGATTAAATCCAAGCCTTCCATCCACAACAATGTGGTGTGGATGCTACTTTCACCCATTCGTTGTCTCACGAGTCGTGGCACATTTGGAACGAAAGAAAGTTACACAATTGTGAACGAATGAAATATACTCTTGTTTCCCTATCTCACAAGTCATGAGGGGCGGCAGTTGAGATATTCGTTCGATTGATGGGTCAGTCCTAATGCTGAGTAGCGTGATTCGCTTGGAGTCCTCGGGATTACGTGAAGAAGAGAGGCAAAATAACTTGGGGATCTCACTGGTTGAGAATGGTATAGGTTACCTCGCATAAAGCCTTTTTCCATGTGAATTGTAAAAGCAGGGCATGTAGAATTGCATTTGTGGACTCCAAGCCCACTAGAAAATAATTTTCCAAAAACCCACTTGAGAGTGGTGAGCTTTTTGAAAAAATAGTGGGATGGGTTAATGACTGAATACCAAGTCTTAAACTTGATATTTAATATTAGAATAATCTACTAAATTTTTGTTTACATTTGATGTCGATGTCTAAGAATCCACTCACTGCAACTCTTGAGGCTAATAAATTTTAAAGGAACAAACTACAATGATTGACTGCGAAATCTTAGGATTGTCATAGATTTTGAGAACCGGACTTATGTTCTGGATAGGACTCTTCCTTGGACCTTGCAGGAAGGGTCCACATGTGTTGAATGTTTAACGTTCCAGAAGTGGTATGTGACAACTGAAAGGTTCGCAGCATTGTACTGGCATCAATGACCAATGACATCTAGAAACAGTATGATAGGCACGATAATGTCCAATCAATAATGGTCCGCATGAGCCAGGTTTATGCGGTTCTGGACCAGCATATTAGATATGCTGTGATAAAAGCATTTTTCGGTGCCAATATGATTGAAGGTTCTTCTGTAGAGGAGCATGAGGTTAAGATGCTATCCCTTGTGGAGAAGCTCAAGGACCTCAAGGTTGATCTTGATAAAGAAACGGTCATTAACGTGATCTTCCAGTCTCTTCCCCTCCTTTGACTCGTTTATCGTGAACTATAACATGAATGGGCTTGATAAAGACCTTAATGAGTTTATAAAAATGTTGGTATAATACAATGCAACAATTTAAAAGTCTGCGCTATCGGTATTGGTAGGGGAAGCTTCAACCTCAGAAGCGAAAGGCAAAGGGGCCGGACGCTGGGGGAGGAAGAAGGGTAAGACAGAATCAGCTACTGCAAGCCCTCCAAGTGCTCCTGTTGCCCTATGGGCATGGGTAAAAGGAAGAGGAAGGCGATCGGCAGTCATGGATTTCAAAAGATGTTTGCATTAATTGCCATCAAAAGTGGAAGAGGGAATTTTTTAAAGTCCTCTATAATCAAGGTATAATTTGTTATTGAGCCTTAACATGTTTACTACTATACTTCTTAGGTATTGGATACCAATTGTAAAGCTCATATCTGCAAATGGTTTGCAGGTGGTGAAAAGGAGTAGAAGGCTGAGACAAACAGTATTGAAACTTAGCAATGGCAGGCTGTTGCTATTGTGGTTAAAGGACTGGATAGTCCTTGCTATTAGTGATCATGTTATGATAAAGTTGATAGGATATATTTATGTAACCTAGCATCATCAAGTTATGTTTTTCCATTGTTGGACAATTTGGATTACATGATTTTGATCAATGATGGTTATTTCATTTGACAAAGAATGGTAATTCTTGTCTGCTAGGTTGGTTACGTAATTATTTCAACACATTCTCATAATTTGCTTATGAATGCTCAAAATAAATGGTAAAATGGATAATCAAGATAAACTCACAAACCTGGCATGTGAAGCTAGGTCACATTTCTCTAGTTAGGATAATAAAGATGGTGAATTCAACGATTCTAGAAATAGACAAGTTGAGTTTACAAGCTTGGAAGTCCTTCCTGAGCAAGATGAGGACCGAGAAGCACTTTGTAGGATAAAGTGTGTCTGCCAATGGTCTATTGGATTGGATCCAATTAGATATCTATAAGTCATTGAATACACAGAGCCAGAAAGGGATTGACAAGTCTAAGAACCTTTGGAAGGTTTCGGAAAATTAGATTTGAAGTGAAAAACCAAACTAGTTGCAAAATTAAATCCTTCGATTAGATTAAGATAGTGTGCATTTAGTGGGGGTTCTTGAAGTATCTGACGAGAATAGAATTCTCACTCAGTGGAGTTCTTCTTTGGAGTGCCACAACTGAATGGTGGCTCTAAGGGAGGGATCAAACTTTGTTGGACTTGGTTCTATTGTTCTTTCACTAAACTACCTTAGCCCATGTGGAATGGAAAGCTTGTTTCCACAATGTACTTTAGTGTATGGGATCATCCTGCATACATTAAGGGACTAGTGGGAGGCAAACTAGGTTTGTACAGGATCATTTGTTGTCCTAAGGGAAATTAGATTTCATTCGATAGTGAGGAGTAGCTCCTTAAGGAATCAAGTGGAGAGATACCTTAGTCAAATGTAGCAAATATCATCGTAATCAAATTCTTCCACTAACTCACTATATTCCATCCTCCTAAGGGATGACTAGAACACTTTAGTTACCTAATAGGTATAGGTTTCTGAGTCTGACCAGTTAATTAGATTATGATCTAAAGACATAAAGGAGAAGCGATGTAGGACATCGGGTTGGATGAATGACTTGGAGCCATGAGATTCGACATGGAGTACAAACTAGGTTTGAAACTTCCTGTATCTGGAATATTCGTTAGACAAGGTCATGTAAGGTATGACTCAAGTTGAGAATGAGTTAGAAGGTCATTGGGAGCTTAGTTGTGTTCCTACTGTTTTAGGTATGAACGTCTTACTCATTCGGAATGATGTGAAGATGTTGGGAAACACTAAAGCACAAAGATTATTCATGTAATTCTCCATGAAGGAATTAGATTACTTCCCTAATTATGGAGTTAAGCTGTCCAAGATTCAGTCTTCATGGACTGGTGAGGAGCTTAGAAAGATGTTTGACATCTCCTATGTCTTTTACCGTTGACAACATGGGTATATGGTTCGATGCACTAGGCCGAATATTGTGTGTGCTTTGAACATAACAATGAATATCGGGAGTGTATCAAGAAGGCACTACATGGCAGTCAAGATTACTCTTTAGTACCTAAATAAAGATTAAAGAAGTGTTTTTGATGCAAATCCATGGAGACTTGAAAGAAAGAGAAGTGGATCGGCGCGGAACGCGCAAGCAGAAGCGGTGATTAAAAAAATCATAAATTAAAACCGAATATAATTAGACCATGATTCCAATGGGTGTATCCTTGGATTTCATGGGCGTTCGATGTAGTTAATAAAATAAGCAATCATAACTGAATCGGGCTTATGGTGAAATTAATGAGAAGTGGAAGAAATGTAAATCAAGGACTACCTCTTCTTTGATTTACTTCGGACCTTCTTTTGTTGATTTGTTCTCGCGAGACTCGAATGTAGAAGCCCTCTAAAGACATGTCCACACCACTCTGCAAGGATCCCTTAATTCCCTTTGCTATAAGAGAATAGGGAGAAAAACACACCAAGTGTTTATGGGGGGGGGGGGGGCGAATTGGGGGTTTCAGGAAAGGAAATTTTTTTGTGTTGTGTTAAATTATTAGTTATTCCAAATAACTAATATATGTACCTTGTATGGATGTACTAGAATGTATGTAGGTTCATTCCATAATCCATAAGCCAATATATTCTCTATTCTAAATAAAGAATGACCAACATAGCACTTTCAAAAGTGATAATCGCTAGTCACTTATTTCCTTTCCAGAATTATCTAGTGTGTTTAACTATAGGTGCTTTGCCAATTTTATTAAAATAAAATACAAGGCCCAACTAATTTTAATTTAATCCAGTTTAATTAAAATTCACCTAATTAAGCCCATCATATATTTAATCAATTAAATACATGAGCCTAATAAGTATTTATTAATTAATAAGTCCAATTTATTAAATAATAAGGGCAAGCCTAATATAAATTAATTTTATTAATTTATCCATGGGCTCCGTCATCCAATGGATCTCTCTCATTTAAAGTAATCCAATTCTTATGGAATTAATTTCCAATTAATTCTTCATCCCTGCTTAGTGATTTGTGTGTAACTCTTTAGGTTCACCTTTCAGCTAGACTTGGGCTAATGTCAAACACTACTATTAATTAAATCTAATTTAATTAATAATTCTCGATCAACCCTTGATCAAGAAAGCCTGTCACCATGGGTGACCGTCTATCAACGGTCCATGGTACTAGAGACTAGGCGAATATTAATGTGAACTTTTAGGCTCTCGAGTCCATACGGGTATGGTGTTTTCGTCTACCCTCTCCAGCCTTAGTTTAGGGCATGAAATTGAGTGTCGGCTCCCATCCTGGACTAGGCGTCTATGCTTAATACTTGAGACCGTAGTCAAATTGCTCGACATAGAAACCCATTTCCCTATTTGACCAATGACTATGGCCACAAGTTCATAGAGCGTGAACGCATCTCCAAGTGTATAGGAGATACTTCTGTCATGTATTGACAGGGGACGGATCCTGTTCTTGAAACTCACCATCGTTGCTACATGCTTTAACTGTATTGGACAAGACTTATGATGACACACGATCACCTCTACACAAATTCAAGATGCAGTCATCATACTCACATGACTGCCGTGATTCCTCAAGTGTGAGGACTACTCCCATACTATTGGAGTCGGGGATTCTAGTTATACAGACCAAGCCTCCAAGACTTCCATATGACGATCCCCAGGAATTAGTTCAGTCAATTCGACACCTAGTCAATCGACCCACTAAGATCGCATAGACGTCCCCACGTTTGTCGCCAATGAAACACGACACTCATCAAATGAATGCAACTCTTAATGTAAGTCTCCATAGAACACTCGATGCCCATTCTTGAGGTTCTCGACTTAGAACATTTCAAACCCAAACCTTGATAGTTGATTTCATGACCTCCATCCAATGCGTAGTCCAACTGTTTCATAGTTGTCAAAGTGGTCTGTGGGATTTGTTGTGATGTTTAAAAAATATGCAAACATATATAATGAGCACAACAAAGAAAATGCCAGTAGCGAATACTCATTTTATTCACTAAATAATATTACATTGAATCGAGTTACTGTTAGAATGGGTTACAAGTATACCAATCTAATTGTCTTTCAAGTCACCTATTCTAACAAGTTGATTTTGGAAGGCTATGGCGATACTAGCTTCCAATTATATGTGAATACTGACTAGTCTCAATTTGAATGTACATTCAAACTTAATGGTGATGTGGTGGCTTGGAATGGTTTCAAGCGGGAGGCCACAAATTGAATAACCCACGTAACTAAGTTGCGCACTAGATGACAGTTAAAAACCAACTTTTGAGGGTTGGTCTAAAACATTTCAAGTCGAGGACCTCGAGACTGGGCATCAAGACTCCTATAGAGACTTGCACTAAGTATTGCATTCATTAGATGACTGTCGTGTTTCATTAGCGACAGACATGGGATGTTTATGCAATTTTAGTGGATTAGTTGACAAGGTTGTTAACTAATTGAACTGACTCGCGAAAATTGTCATATGGAAGCCTTGGAGGCTTAGTCGGTATGACTTGAATTTCTTACTCCGATAATATATGATTAGTACTCAGACTTGAGAAATCATGGCAGTCGCATGAATATGATGGCTATATCATGGATCTGGCTTGAGATGACTATGTCTTCGATGTGGTTGTTATAAGTCTTGTCCAGTGTAGTTGGAGTATGTAGTGAGGACGGTGGATTTCAAGATAGAATCTGTCCCCTATCAGTATATGATGGATATATTTTCTATATGCTCTGAGATGGTTTAGACTCTCTAATTCTATGGCCATACCGATTCGTCGAATAAGAAATGGTTTTCTTCGATCAATAGACTTAACGCATTTCAAGTATTCAGCATAGTAGTCTGGTCCAGGATGGGAACCGATGCCCAATTTCATGCCCTAGACTAAGGCCAGGAAATGGTCGACGGAAGGACCGTATTTGTATGGAACTCGAGAGCTTAAATGTTCACGCCAACATTCACCTAGCCTATAGTGTCATGGACCGTTTCTAGATGGCCACCCATTGTGACGGTCGTTTATGATTAATTGTTAATTAAAAATAATTAATTAAATAAAATTTAGTTAATTATTTATGTTAGACACAATGCCAAGTCTAACTGAGGGTAAACCTAAAGAGTCACACACAATCACTATGAAATTGGTGGAATTAATTCGTGAAGAAATAAATTAATTTAATTGGATTAAATTAATTCAAAGAGAATATATAAATGATTGCATCATTTATTTAATAATCCATTTGATGGATGGCTCAAGAATTAATTTAATTGGATTAATTAATTTTTGGGCTTAACACTTTTAAATTAATTGGATTAATTTATTAGGTTTGGCTTAATTAATTAATTAAATTAATTAATTCGTGTTTGGGCTTAGATTTATTTGAGTGAATTAGATGAATTTTTGGACTTAGCTGGACGAAAATTAATTTAATTAATTATTGTCCAATGAACTTTAGTTGAGTTTGATTTAATTTGATTATATCAAACCCGATGCATACTTGAAGTCCAAGCTCATTTGAAGGAGGTTGGAGCAAGTTAAGAAGGAGTTGAAACTCCTCACTATAATGAACAACATGGAGTGGTTATTTCATCATGGTTGAAGGTTATATGCACGTGTGTGTATAGGTTGCCTTGGAGGCAAACTTGATAGTTATTAAATTTTAAATTTAATTGTATGTAATATAAAGAATTATACACATATCCACCTTAACCTAAGACATAAATCACGAATATGGCTCTTTTTCTCTCTCAAATATATTCTCCTTTTTGTTCTACAGTGAATTTGATTCAAGTTAGAACATAAAACAATCCAAAAGCACTAAATAATAGTATTTGTTTGGAGTTGTTTTTCTTCCTGTTCTTTGTTCTATCTAGCAATAGAAAAAGAACTATATCTATTCCATAGTGTGGTATGGACAAATTAGAGGGGTTCTAATTTGGATCATAAAGTGAACGAAAGAGGAACGAAAAGGGAAACAACGCATGTTGCTGCTCATCTAGTTACATGTTGTATTTTTATACTTTTATTTCATCCTTTAGCCACATATATAGCTTGCTTATATGTTTGTTATTATGCTTTTGACAAACACTGGATGCCCGGAACTTTTAAAGGGAACACCCTTTGTACCATTTTATTATTTTTTATTTCACGCTTCCACCGCATTTTCGGGCCATACCAATTCCTTTAACTAGGAAATGGTCTCCCGATGATCTTGCAGGAAAGGTCCTCGCCTGAAGAACATGTGATGTTCAAAAAGTGGCATGAGGAAAACTCCAAGGTCCGCAGTATCATATTAGCTTTGACGACCAATGACATCCAAAAACAATATGATAGCTCGGCAGATGTTCCCTCCATAATGCTATGCATGAAAGAGGTTTATGCAATTCCTAATAGGCATACTAGATATGCCACTACAAAAGTATTTTTCGAGATCAAGATGACTGAGGGATCCTCTATGCAAAGTCATGGGGTCAAGATACTAGAAGCTTGAAGACATCAAAGTTGGACTTGATAATAACACGTACATCAATGTGATCCTCCAATCACTTCCTCCGTCCTATGACCTATTTATTATCAACTACAACATGAAGGGACTTGAGAAGTCTATTCATGAGTTAATTAATATGTTGGTCCAATAAGAGGCAATGACCCTCAAGTCTACGCCTGCAGTATTGATAGGAGGGGCTTCGACTTCCAAGGAGAAAGGCAAGAGGGTCGGATGCTGGAAGAGGAAGAAGGGAAAGGGAAAAACTGTCACAGCCACTGCTAGAGCTCCTAACGCCCCTGTTGCTCTGATGGGAAAGGGAAAAGAACAAGGAAAGAATGGCGGTTCACAACGTTCGAGGACAAATGATGTCTGCTTTCTTTGCCTTGAAAAGGGGCATTAGAAGACGGAGTGCCCACAACTCCCCTCCAACCTAGGTATGTTTGTGATTGAACTGAATATGATAACTAATTCTACTTCTTGGGTATTGGATACTAGCTGTGGAGCTTAGATCTGTAATGATTTGTAGGTGTTGGAAAGAAGCAAAAGGCTACTTAAGGACGAGATAGCCATAAGGTTTGGTAATGGCAAGGTCATTGCTGTGGAAGCCATGGGATCTCTCAACTTAGCTATTTGTGATCATATTCGGATAGAATTAAAGAACTTTTATTATGTACCGAGCATGATCAAAAATATTATTTTCATTCCTGTTTTAGACAATGATGGTTGTGTGTTTAAGATCGATAAAAATAGTTTTTATTTGATGATTGATAATAATCTTCATCTACTTGGTACATTAATAAATGATCTTTACATTCTCCAACAGTCAAATTGAATTATGACTGCCCAACAAAAATGAAAATTAGATAATCATGAAAAGTACAAATTTGGCTTGCGAGGTTAGGTCATATCTCTAATGAGAGGATGAGAAAAGTTGGTAGAGTCAAAAAGTCTAAAGGTAGATAACTTGGATAAACTACCAACTTGCTTTAATTTTGAATTTGTTTGACCGAGACCTCATCACAAAATTGTGTTGCATGCATAATATCAAATGCTAAAGCAATAAATCATCGCAACACAATTGAACACGCACCTATGGGATGATCACTAGCCCAACCTATGCGACCCACCGAGCCTGTAGTGAGTCTATGGTCAGTCTAAGGTGGCCCTATACTATTACAAAATATTTTACCCATCAACATATAGATGGGCCTTGTAATATATTCGTGGGCCACCTTCTTCGTGGGCTTCTCCTCTGTGGACCATCTTCTCCATAGACCTTTTTCTCTATGGACTTGCTTGAAATAGAAAACCTCACAAAAATTTTCTACACTACTCTCATTACAACTAAAATAGGAAACCCCGATCAGAAGTCAGGGGAGTACATAATGGGGAGGAGAGCAAGCCTTATTATTCCAAAGCATAAAACAAGATAGACAGGAGAAAATAAATCGCAAGAGGGTACACGGGCCCACCCAACAAAATTAAAAGGCATACATGCGGTCTAAGGCTCCATGATTATCCATCCACATTCAGCTAGCACATAATAACAATTAATCATGCTAGATAAGAAAATTAACATCCTAAGGAAAATAACGTGATATTCAATATCACGACATACAATTATATGCAGAAAACAACAAGCTTAAAATTTACAATTTAAAAGGATGAGAACGTTCTGTGCATTCAATTCACGAAAACAAACTAAATTAATTAAAGCAATTTAATTCTAAAAAAATTCAATTTTAGCCAAAATTAAATTAGCAAAAAATAATATCTTTCAGAAAATGTGCAGAAATTAAAAAATCCAATTTTTCGGAAGAAACAGCGAAAAACGGCCCAGTCGTCGGCTGTCAGTGACAACAACGGCCCAGTGCCCGCGGGCGCAGATCGCCTACAAGCACTCGCCCGCACAAGTAGTGGATGCTGTAGGAGAGCTCACACAGCGCGTGCTCTGGCCAGGCTGCATGCAAGCTCTTGCCCAATGCGCTGCTGCAGTACCAAATTATTTTCACGCATAGGGCCTGCGCAGTGTGCACGCATGCCCACGCGCGCGACATCCACTGCTTGAGCGAGGCCTTGTGTGCACTGTCTCCCATTGCGTGCGCACTAGTAGTGCACTGCTATAGTACCAAAAAAAATTTTCTACACATTAAACTTAAAGTAAAAGCAAGTATTTTACCAAAAAATCAAATTTTCTTAAATACTTAAATCATCTAAAAATTGCAAAAATTAAACAAGTTAATTTTTCCATACAATTATTCAAGAATAAGCAAAACGAATAACATGCTTCAAAACCAATAAAATCATGTTTCATGCTTATTCACATAAAATCGTAGCCCTACATCAAACCAGGCTTTGATACCATTTGAACACAATAAAAAAATTATACCGTAGCCCTACATCGGCCCAGGAGTGCGCAAGCGGAAGCGGTAAATAAAAATTCATAAGTTAAAAACCAAACATAATAAAATCACAATTCCAAGGGCACCAGCGTTCGATATAGTTAATTATAACAACAATAACTAAAACAGGGGTTTATGGTAAAATTAAAACTAGGAGTGCAAGAAACATAAATCATGGATTACCTTTTTCTTGATTCAGTTCGAACCTCCTTTGATTCGTTCACACGAGACTTCAACGTAGAAGTCCTCTAAAGACACGTTCACACCATAGCGGAATATTGAATCCCTTGATTCCCTTTGCTAGAAGAGAATAAGGGAGAAAAGAATAGACCAAGTGTGCTTAGAGAGGGGCGGCCGATTTTGAGGTGTCTAGGGTAGTAAAATAATTTTGTGTTGTGTTATGTTATCAGTTATTCCAAATAACTAATATATATACCTTGATGGATGTACTAGAATGTGTTTAGGTTCATTCTACAATCCATAAGGTAATATATTCTTTATTTCAAATAAAAAATGACTAACGTAGCATTTTTCAAAAGTGATAATTTCTAATCAATTATTTTTTTCCTAGATTTTTCCAACAAGTTTAATTAGGGTGCTTGGCCGATTTTATGGAGATAAAATGCAAGCCCAACTAATTTTAATTAAATTCAATTCAATTTAAATCCACCTAATTAAGTCAATCATATATTTAATCCAGTTAAATACATAAGCCCAATAAACCTTTATTAATTAATAAGTCCAAGTTACTAAGTAATAAGGGTAAGCCCAAAATAAATTAATCCTATTAATTTATCACCGAGCTCCTCCATCCAATGATCCCTCTGATTTGTAAGTAATTCAATTACTTACGAAATTAATTCTCAATTAATTCCTCGTTCCTTTTTGGTAATTTGTGTGTGACTCTTTAAGTTCACCTTTCAACTAGACTTGGTCTAGTGTCAAACACTATTATTAATTAACTCTAATTTAATTAATAATTCTTTATCAACCCTTGGTTAAGAAAGTCGGTCACCATGGGTGACCGTCTACAAATGGTCCATGGCACTAGAGACTAAGCAAATATCCATGTGAACTTTCAAGCTCTCGAATCCATACGGGTACGATCCTTCCATCTACCGTCCCCCGGTCTTAGTATAGGGCATGGAATTAGGTGTCAGTTTCAATTCTGAACTAGGCATCTATGCTTAATACTAAAGATTGCATTACGCCAAGTTTCTCGTGATAGGAACCTCTTTTTTCTATTCGATCAACGACCGTGGCCACAGTTTTATTGAGCGTTAATGCATTTTAAAGTGCATAGGAGATACCTCTGTCATATACTGACAGGGATGGGTCCTCTTCATGGAACTCACCATCCTCGCTACATACTCCGACTGCACTGGATAAGGCTTACGATGATCATGTTTGTGACATAGTCACCTCTTGTACAAACCCAAGATACAGTCATCGTATGCACGTGACTGTCGTGATTCCTCAAGTCTAAGGACTACTCCTCTACTATCGAAGCTGGGACTCAAGTCATATAGACCAAGCCTCTAAAGCTTCCATATAACGATCCCCGCGAGTCAGTTGACCACCTTGTCAACTAACACTGAATTTGCATAGACGTCCAACGTCTGTTGCCGATGAAACGGGACACTCATCCAATGAATGCAATACTCAGTATAAGTCTTAGTAGGACTCTCGATACCCAGCCCGAGGTCTTCGACTATAAATATTTTATACCAACCCTCAGAAGTTGGTTTCATAGCCACCATCCAATGTACAACCCAACTACATAGGTTATTAAGTGGTATGTGGGCATATGTTGTAACGTCAAAGCAGTGCTTTGACGTAATTTGGTAAGCACAACAAATACATGTGTATAGGACAAATACATACCATATTTTTTGGGACAACATTGCTTAAATAAGATTGCTTGAATGGTTCTCAAAATCACCAATCTAATTGGCTTTTGGTCACCTATTCCAACATTAAATTGGTCTCTGTTACCTAATCAACCAACTTAAGTGGTGATCAACATTAGTTGATGGTCCAAAATTTGAGTAATAATCTACAAGCTAATCAAATTTATATGCACAAAAATCAGAGTGTTGAGAGTGTGTGTGGTTAGTATTAGAAGTTTTACAACAAATGAAATAAAATGAAATGAACACATATAGATAATTTTTTTTGTAGTGACTTTTGTAATGGCCTTTGGAACGCCTAAGATAGCCGTTAGAAAATGTAGCCGTTATTTTGTAATGACTTTTGTAACAGCTGTTAAAAAAAATAATCGTCTCCAATGTGACTGCTTTTGCAACACCTTCTTTTGTATATTTTGCAACGTTTTTTGCCATTGTAATAGCTAATTATTTGACCAAATAGTCGTTATAGAAATAACTAGCCATTACAAAAATCATAGCAAATTAGTAATGACTATTATATTCATGTTTATAAATCTTATGTTTCATACGGCTATTCACGTTGTTAATTAGTGCGTCCTCCATTAACAATTTTCCACTTTGTCGGGAGAATTGGCCTAATAAATCATATGGATGCTGAGTGGGAAAAATGCAAGCAACTCCTTATAATATTACAAATAAGTAAATTATTCCTTTATCAAAAATATAGAAAAGTATTTTTTTTATATTTTTTTAAAATAAAATAGTTTATCTCGTTAAACAAGAAGGTAAATTGCTTTATTTTATAAAAATACAAAAAGTAAATTGAAAAAAAAATTATAAGAAGATAATTTACTCATTTACAATATTATAAGAAATATTTCATTAGATCCTTTCATTAATGGGTGAATAGCAATTTATCCCCCTGTGATATTGAAAATGAGCTTATTACCCCATATGAAAAAAATCAGCGTTTTACCCCCTTGTACTTTTTAAAATGAAGCAGTATACTGCTTCATTTTAAAAAACATAGGGAGATAAAATGTTGTATTTTAAAAAGGTGAATCGCTATTTATGTTTTCATAAGGGGGTAATTTGCTCATTTATAATATCACAAGGGATTGCTTGCATTTTTTCCTTTCATTAATGTTTTGGTAGTAGCATATATATGGCATGACATTCATTAAAGAGAAACATTTAACAAGTATAAAATACCATAAAAAAATCTTTCAATACGAGTGATATCCTCGGATTATCTTTCAGCAGAAAGGTCACTACTTTTGGTTTGGCAAAAGCATTTACCTCCACAACATGTAATCAGAAAACGGTACAACAATTCAATCAAAATGCGCCGAGAAATATGAATTGAGAAAAATGCTTTATCTCTTCCCACTGACGATCATCTTGGGCTCCAAATCTAGTATTGTTTGATCCTTGCATATGTTAGTAATCTCCTCTTCCGGCAGCATGACCGTGACGGTCCGTGCAAGCCCACCCTCTGCCGAAGGCATCACCATAATCAGCCCTTGTCCCTCTACTTTCCCCACATGATAGCTCACATGGATAGGCCTTTCCCCCTTTTTAAACGACGCAGCATACATAAGTGCCGTCCCATTCTCCGCAACAGCCATATGTTCCATGTTAATGCACGTCAGCCGAGGGCCGTATATGGTAAAGGGCCCTTCTCCTTCGTTGCTATGCTCATCCAACCAACGCATAACTGACCAAAACTCGTCAGCCCTGGCCTTTGCAACATGACTGTGGACATACTGAGATACTTGGCCTAATCCACAGCTCAGCAACTTGTCAGCATCCACATATAGTACCGAAAAATGCAGGGCGTTCCCGAAATAGCCAAAAGGCACCTCGGGATGCCCTGCACTTCTCGAGTCAACACATATAGAAAGAGAGCATTTGTGATTGTTGAAAGATGGTTCTTGCCACCGTGCAATGCGTGACCAGAAGATAGCCACCAAGACGTCAAAGGGAGTGGCATCCGGGCACTGGCTTTGGACTTGTAATAGGCAGTTCTCAATCACCGAACCGGAAAATTTCATCGTAACGGTGCCCATGTTTGCCGGAGTAATAGGACTGTGCAATGCAGTGAACGATGGGACGAAGTTGCCGTGAGAGGATGGGGGTGGGGGAAGATTGAAAATGGGAGAATGGGTGAGGGGCTGGCCAGAATGAACCTCTGTCCATGACTTGATAAGCATAGTGGCACTTGTCATATCTGCATGCATGTGAGTGCAGCTCAACCCAATGGCTAAGGCCCCGCATTCGAAATTGTTTATCTGCAACATGATTCTCCTATCAAAAATCAGGATGCTCAAAGAAACCCAACTGAAAAAAGACAACAATTGTTTTACTTGAGTAGCGCCTGATATGTATAAGAGCTACCCTATGATGTGAAAAATGAATAAAAGAATTTAAGTGAAAAATGACATAGTAAATTACCCCTTGTATTTTGGAAAATGAAGGAAATTACACCGCATCTAAACCATTGTTAGGGGAGTAATTTGCTTGATTCAAAATATTCATATTGTTGGGTTTTTTTTTTCTTTTTAATACCTGGGAGAAGAAAATTGATGAGAACAAAGGAAAAAAATTCAAACAGCCCCTTGTAAAATTATAAATGAGTAAATTATCTTACTATGAAAAAAAAATAATTTATCTCTCTATTTTCTTAAAATGCAGTAATTTACCTTTTTTATATTTTTTAAAAATAGAGTAAATTATTTAATTATAAAAAATATAAGAGAATAAACTATTATTTATTTTTATAAATAATTAATTTACTTATTTATAATATTATTAAGGATAAATCACATTCAACCCGAGAAAAAAATAAGAATGTGGAATGCGGATAGGAGAAGATGGGAGAGAAGCGAATAATAAGAAGAGAAGAGGGGAAGAGGGGGTTGGTGGAGTGGTTGAGAACATTAAACCCGTGCTATCATGTTTTCAATATTTCAGTCGGTAAACTAATGGCAAGTAATAAGCACGTGGCCTTTTCATTAGTTTCTTATCGGCAAGACTAATTTTGCACGGAAAAATTAAACTGTGGAACAAAAAATAATCGTAACGTTTGGTTTTGTTTTTAACTTGTTTTTTGAGTATTTTGTGGAAATAGAGAGAGAAAAATAAAAATAAATAAAAATAAGTTAGAGATAGTGTGTATGTTTGGATTTATTTTTGGAGATAATATAAAATAAGTTTGGTATATTTGATGTTGGGTAGTGAGGAGACAAAAGTACTGTTTATTGTCAAATCATATCTTTTTTATATATATTTATATATATATGTATAAAAATATATATAATTTATTTGTAAATGAAGAGAGAGAAATTTTAGTTTTGTCCTCTTACAAAATACCTAGAAACAAGACTAAAATTGGCAAAATATTGAATGCCAAACATTGCTTCGATTTTGGGCCACCTCGAAAATGGCCCAAAAACGAAGCCAAACATAATGACGATTTTTCAAAACCTTTGGGCTAACAATGCCTAACACCTTACAATTTGGGATGAAAAATTCAATTTCTCAGATCTTCAAATAAAATATTTTTAATTTTATAATCTCTTTAAAATAAAAAAAATTAATTTCACCCAATTTTTTAAAAATATTTGTTAATAATATTAACCTTCAATATACAAATATTCAGTTAATATTTTATCAGTATTTTACTTTCTTTCATATGATTAACGATTCGCTCCAAAGCAAAATTATCTATATATATGATTTTTAATTCTATTAGTTTGATGGTCTTTTTGGTAATTATTATATTATTAAAAAAAAATTATGTCAAACACTCTAATATCTTATAAACTTTGACATCTTATTAATCCAAATACTTTAAGGCCTTATTTGTAAAATATGTTGTCAACTTGACCATTCTAAATTATTTAGGAAAAATTATTTTTTTAGTCCGTTAAGTATGCCCAATATTGATTTTAGTCTGATAAATACTCATTTTCTTGAAGTCATTTAAACTTCAATATCTGATGAAATTTAGTCCGAAAAAGGGTTTCGTATAGAATTTTTCAATGAGATTTTGAAAACTAGCAGGAAATTGCCTACGTGGCACGTAATTTGTTAAACTTCCGACAACTTATACATGTGTAACGATATGTAGTCATTAATGTTGACTGTATATTATTTCAATAGCAAAATTCTAAAAATTATATAATTTTTTAAAATTTTATAATTTTAATTGAAAAATTAAATTATAATTTCAAAAATTAATATGATAAATTCATTTTTCAAATTAAATATCTATATAACTAAATATTAATTAATTCTAATAATTATATTTTATTATTTAATTTGAATAATTATTTAGTTTAAATATATTTTTAAATTTTACTTAATTTATCTTGTTTTAATTTTTCAATTATTTTTAAATAAATTAATTTAACTGGACACTGACATCCCGTTCCCCTCACATCATCGTCCCATCTGCGAACGGTGCTAGGAGAGTGGGGAGAAGGTTAAGCGACAGCCGGAGGGGGAATTATTTATAATCACTTAAGTTCATTAAATAGGGTGAATAGAAATTTATCCTCATGTGATATTAGAAATATACAAATTATGTTCCTATAAAATAAATAACAATTTACGTCCCTATATTTTAAAAAATAAAAAAAGATAAATTATTATATTTTTAAAAATATAAAAAAATAAATTATTATTTTATTTTTTATAAAAGAATTATTTGTCTATTTTCATATTTACCCTCATTAAATATAATCCACTCAAGGATCTAACCTATGACACTATTCACTCCACTATCTGACTAAAACATCACTTGTAGTATTATAATTAATTTTTTTTAAGGATATTAATATTAAATGATTATTATATTAATTTTAATTTTAATTTGTTATTGAGGTGGTCGTTTAACACCATATATAATTCACACTTCTTTAAATAAAAAAAGGAAAACTACGAGGCAGAAAATTACTAGGATTTAATTCAATTTATCCCGTATAATATTATAGATGAGTGAATTATCTTCTTATTAAAATAAATAATAATTTACATCATTATATTTTTAAAATAAAGTAATTTATCTCTTTATTTATATAAAATAAATTATTTTAATTTAAAAAATACGAAAAACAAATTACTTTATATTAAAAATTAAAAAAGTGAATTAGTATTTTATTTTTTACAAAAATAACTTATTTATATATGATATGGAATGTGATTGCTTGCATTTTCCCCATAGAAAAATACCCATAGTATTTAGATTTGTTTTCTAAGTGTTTTGTTGTGTTTTGTCGAGATATCGAGAAAGAAAAACAAAGATAAATAAGTGTGCGTTAGAGTTAGTATGTATGTTTCGATTTGTTTTTTGAGATAATTTAAAATAAGTATTATATATTTAATATTGTATTTTGGGAAACAAAAATTACTATTATTGTCAAATCGTGTCTTTTTTATATATATTTTGTATATGTATGTTATATATATATGTATTTATGCTAAAACAGTTAAAAACACTTAAATAAGATATTTTTGAATTATGACAAATACTGAATATATTTTGACTCGTCCTAAAAATACCTTGAAAATAAAAACAAACATAGTGATCAAATCTAATTGACAAGATCCTCAAATTAATTCGGAATAAAATAATATTATTTGACTTCCTATAGTTAAAAAAAAAAAAGGTTAAATACATTGTCGAGAATAACTCAAGTATTACCTGGATCCGAAATGGAGACCAATAGCTCGGGTCTTGGGGCATGTCCTCCCACAACGTCAGATCCCGCTCCTCAGACGCATCCGCAGATCTCAGCCATTCATCCATTGAGGTGTTCACCGTGGCTTGGAGTATCCGGACCCCAGCATCATTGCACCTGACTTGCCAACCACCTTCGGCCCCTCGGGTCAACCGACCCGTTACTATCGGGTACTCGTCCAACAATTTAGATAAAGAAACCCGAAGATTGTCTATGTCCAACGGGAACGGTCCATCCTTGAACGGGTTGGATTCATAGTAGAACACAATATGGATAGTATGGTGCCCCATCGCCCGATCCAACGGAGACAATATGTGAACCTTACCCGGCGCAACCGGGCTGCCGGACACCACGCTCAGTAGTGAGTGCACTTTCACTCTGCTAACTTTTCCTCCTTCCATTTTTGCACTAACAGTAACAGACATGCGTATGTGAAAATGTATCTGTGCAATATGTGGATATGTGCATGGATATATTTACCTAAGAGGAGTGTGGGTTGGGAGGAGTTGGTTGGTCTTTTATGGGCATGATTTATTATTTTGGGGTGCAGGTGATATAAATGCAGGCGGCCAGCGTTGACGTACAACTACCTGTTTCATAAAGGGAAAAATGTAATTTATCTCAGGGAAAAATATTATTTTAGTTCGCTAAGTGTGCTTAATTTTAATTTTAGTCCGATAGCTATGTCCATTTTTGTTTAGGTCCAGTAACTTACGAAATTGCTTACTTTTAATCATCTGACAGATTTTCAAACAATTTTGCCCTATACAACTTTGAAAGGCAGTTTTAGTCCATATGCACTCGTAGGGGTAAAATTGTCCGAAAATCTGGCAGATAACTAAAAGTAAGCAATTTCGTAAGTTACTGGACCTAAACAAAAATGGACATAGTTATCGGACTAAAATTAAAATTAGGCATATTTAGCGGACTAAAATAATACTTTTTGCTTTATCCCATGTAATTATTGTGAATAATAAAATAGCAAATTATTCTCTGTGTTTTTAAACAAATTATTCCCTTATCTAAACCATCGATGGGATAATTTGCTTTATTTTTCAAAATACATGGAATAATTTATTAATTCTTTTTTTTACAAGAGTTGATTAATTCATTTCTCTCGTCGTCGTCTGGTAAATTGCACTTAACCCGTTTAGCAAATTTAATTACCAGGCACATATAGCCACCATTTATGACCACATGTTGCACAGACACAGAAGATTTCAATTTGCCAGCTGCTGCACCGTCAAATTAATGATTCAGGCGCAGCTCATTGTGGAAAAAGGATTTGGACGCAGCTAATTAACTTCGGCGGCAAATAGGTAACTACCAAAAAAGACTGGGCGCAGCTAACTTCGGCAGCAAAGATTGGGCGAAGTTATAACTTCAAGATTTGGACGCGGCAAACTTCGGCAGCAAAGATTGGGCAGGGCTAACCTCCGTAAGGTAGAGTTAGCTAAATAAGGGCCAGCGAGTGCTCCACCAGTTGTTCCGGTCTTGGATGTTGGAAATTAAAGGCAATTTTGTCATACATGTAACATTGCCATGTAAAGAGTTGAGTAGGTATTGGAACTCCCCAATGATGGTCGGAATCGTTAAAAATTAATTACTGATTCTAAAATAGCGGCAGAAGTAGAATTAAGTTGAATTTTTAAGGAATTATGAATTAATTTCTCAATCCCAGTTGTAGTAACAATTCTTTTTTTTCGGGAAGGGGAGGGGATGGTTGAATTGAGAATTTACTATGTACGGATTAATATAAATTAAATAGAAAGCAAAAATAAGTTAATAGGGTAAAATCAGAATTTCGACCATGGGGGGAGGGGGGTTCACTCAATCCAAGGTATAGCAATAATAAGTTCCTGTTAGACAGTACTGTAGCTAACTTAATTGTAAATGATGTTAGACAGTGTATTCTTAGCGTTGAGTTAGCTAGTTCGATTAGTACATATGCATTATACCGACTGTAGCGCATTCCCTGGCATGTTGAGGATACTGCCTAAAAATGAGCATTGTTGTACTATACCTCTTTACTTATTAATGAAAATTACATTTACCCAAAAAAATAATAAGTTCCTGTTTTCGTAATTGAATTATTTAAATCAAAAGTTATTCTCTCAAATGCACATTTGCGTCAACGAAAACAGTTAAACCTAGATTAAAACAATTGAGATAGTTATAATAATTTAATCTAGCTTTCTTATCCCAACAAATATAAATCATGGGAACCACATAATTAATTTGCATACTACTCATACTACTTATTCATGACAATTACGAATCACTGAACTTATACATAACAATAGGTCAATTGATATTAAGTCTAATTTTCCGATCATCAATAATAATAATAATTACATAACTAGTAAATCAGGACAAGAAATATTCAACAAAATCAGATAAAACCAAATTTCAAAAACATAGCAATTAGGTTTCATCATTTATCTTGAATCAAAAAAGGGGATCAGTTACACCATATGTTCGTTGAGAAATTGTAACTCCTAAAATAAATCATAAACTAGAGACACTACAAGAAAATATGCCTTTTACTACCAATGTTTTCTCCTACACCAAAGAACCTATAGCAAAAGTTACTTTTCAATACAAATTTCTGGAATCAAAAGTCCAAAAAAAAAACATCGTTTCAAACGTTTGATACGATGTTACTTTGTTACAAAACAATTGCATTTTATAATTAAAAAAAACTGCAGTGAGACGTGATTTTTACTGTTTTTGTAACAAATATTTTTTGAATGTAGTAAGATAATTTGGTTGCAAAATAAAAAATTATTTTCTCTAAATTTTAAATTGTTAAATATATAATTTTAAAAAAATAAAAAATTACATCCCACATATCATATATTTTAAAAAATCACTGTTAATTGTCAAATCATATATTTTTATATATAAGTATATATATATATATAAATATTTTATGTTTAATATTGTATTTTTGGGAGATAAAAATTACTATTTATTGTCAAATCATGTCTATCAAATCATGTTTGTTTTGTATTATGTATATATATATATTATATAAAAAATTGAAAAATAGAAAAACACGCAGATAAGGTGTAAAAATGCAAAAATAAACATTGAGTGTGTTTTATCTTGTTTCAAAAAATGGGAAGCCACAAATTCAAACACAGCCTTTATATCTAGGGAACCTGTAATAGAGTCGTTGATGATGCTCCAATGCTTCAGCTCAAAATTTGGATACCTGTGGCTTGCAAATAAATTATTGAATTATGGAATTGGCTCAGTGATGGGACCATCCGAAACTTCCAACTCAAATCAGGATAGATCCTTTGGAAAATAATGGATGTCTAATTACAAAGGCAAGACATTATAAAAAGGATGGAATTTGGCACGGATGATCTGACCGTTCTAAAGCACGTTTGATTTTGAAAAGGGTATTGGAACATTATAGGAATGAAACTTCGTAGATGGCGTCATGATTTTTATTTTTTATGTTTTTTTTTCTTTGAACGGCCAAACCGTGTTCCAAAATAACAGTTACAAAATCTGCTCCATGACAGTTCCAACATAGTAACGGTAAATGGTTGGAACTCTGCTCGGAACACATTATTAGAATTAGGGACGGTCTTGCATTGACCGTTCCTATATGTGAGACAATTGATATCCAAAAAATGACAGTTAGTAAATGAATTTCAAAATGAGGTACAATTTGGAACAATTTTGAGTACGCACCTAAGCAATTATACGAAAAACTGTTCCTAATTATGAGTTTCACTTAAGATGATTTGTGTTACAATGACCGTCTCAAAAATCGGTACAAGCTGGAGTGATTTTGTTGTTTTATTAATATTGTATTAATAAGACCGTTCTAAATAAAATACAACGGATATAAAAACCATTTTAAGTTCGGTCCAATGATCGTTGCAAATTGTAAAATAACGGGTTACTTTTTAACGGCTAAATATGTGTTCCAATACCCGTTCTAATTTTTTTTTTATATATATATATATATTCCTCTCTTTTCATTTAATTTCACTACCTTCTTTCATTTTTCTTATTTTCTCTTTATTTCCTCAATCTCTCTCGAATTTTTTTGATCTCACTATCCCACTAATATTTATATACTCTTGTTCGTCAATCTCTCTCGAATATTTTCATTTATATTTGAAGTTCTTTTAGTTAGGTAACAACTTTAACCGTTTATTTGTCAATTGATTATACTTGTTATAATTTGTCAATTAAACTTAATATTATAATATATATATGTGTGTGTGTGTGTGTGTCTGTGTAGAACTTATCATCATATTAAGACAGTTGAGGAGATGGATGTATGAGAATAACTTGTCGAGTAGGGCGGGTCTTACTCTGGAGTTTGAGGATGATGTTGCTACATTTATAAAATGGACCAAGTGTCCTTGTTGGAAGTGCAAAAATGAATTCTTCGAGACTATTAGAATAGGTGACCTGGAAGCAATTAGATTGGCATACTTGTAATCCATTCTGACAATAACTGCATTTCATGTAATATTATTTAATGAAGAAAATGAGTATTCGCTATCGTTTGCTTACAAATGCCATAGCTCAGACGAAGGGGAGTTCACGATACTCCCTCTTCCAATCCCCTTTGAAAATTTTATGCAAACATCATATGTGAATTTTAACTGCCGAACCATTTTTCTATTTTCCTTTTACCCTCGCCCATCAAGGCGACAGGAACGCTGAAAGCGCTTGCAGCAGCTGACTTTGCTTCATCCTTCTTTCTCATTCGGCGTTCGCCACCCTTGTCTGTCACTCTTGAGGTCAAAGCCTCTAAATCTAATACCGACTGCACAAATTTCAATCGTTGCCTCATATTGATCCAACCATTTTGAACAGTCTTCTTAAGACCATTTAGAGTTCAAATGATAAATAGGTTAAAGGGAGGGATGAAGAGAATGAAGGGTTACATCAACGTACATCTCTTTTCAAAATCAACATTGAGGTTATCGAGCTCTTCCACAAAGGGTAGCATCTCAACTCCATGTTTATATACACACGACCCTCAGTTATCTTGGCTGCTTAGAAAATGCTTCCATCGTGGCATATCCAATGTGCCAATTCGGTGCGGCATAAATTTAATTTATGTGGAGCATTATCGAGTCAATAATGTCCAACCTGTCATACCGCTCCTGAGTGACAAAAGCAGATAGGCTGGCTGACCTTGCGATTGTCCTTATGATTTAATTCCAAACATCAAACGTTCCTTAAGCAAAGACTTCCTTTTGCAAGTCCGATGAAAATGGCTTTTTCATGACATAATACTAGGTTCAAAATCGAGGACAATCCTCCAATTTTTGCAGTCAATTTTAATCGACAGTCTTCTATTTAAATAAATCTCAAAATTAAAAAAATTGAAAAATGTTATCCTAGACAAGCATTCTAAACGCAAAGCAGAAATAGAAAGTAGATTATAGCAATATTGAGTTTGAGTTAAGACTCGGTCTTTAGTCGTTAACTTCTCCCATTATTTCTACAAAATCCCACCACTCTCAAGTAGGGTTTCGGAAAATTCTTTCCTAGTGGGCTTGGGATCCACAAACGAATTTTTCATGCCCTACTTTTACGATTCATATGGCAAAAGCCTTGTGGGAGGTATCCAATATCATTCTCATCCTATGAGATTTTCAAGATCTTTTTCCTCACCTCTTCACATAATCCCGAGGACTCCAAGCGAATCATGGTACTCGGTGTTAAGCTTGATCCATCAACCAAATCATACCTCAATTGTCACCCCCACGACTCATGAGATAGGGAAACAACAAGCGTATTCCTTTGTTTATAACAATAATGCAACTTGCCTACTATTCCAAATGTGCCACGACTTGTGAGACCACATTTGGATAGCAGTAGCTTTCTCATAATATTGCTATGGATGGAAGGCCTGGACAGATCGAAATGCCATTTCGATCCAAGTTCATTTATGGGTTTAATATTTGTTTAGTGTTGGGCTCAACTGATCAATCAAATCACACATCAACCATCGGCCCCCACGACTTGTGAGACAAGAAAACATTGAGCATGTTTCTTTGTTCACAATAATGGTACAGCTTGCCTCTAGTCCAAATGTGCCACAACTTGTGAGTCCACACTTGGGTAGTGGCAGCTTCCTCACCACATTATTGTGGATGGAGACCTTGGAAAGATCAAACTATTTTGATCTAAGTCCATTTATAGGCCCTAACACTTCAACTTGATCCATCCAAGTAATTATGAGTGGTTTGACCGAGACCTCATCATGTATAAAACATTACATGCATAAATATCAAATATTTTTAGAGCATTTAAATAATGCATCACATGCAATGAAATCTAACATACCCCCGTTGGATGATCACGAGCCCAACCTATGCGACCCACTAAGCCCTCAGTGAGTTTATGATTAGTATAGGGTGGCTCTATGCTATTAGAAAATATTTTACCCATCAACATATAGATGGGCATTGTGATATCTCCAGGGGCTGCCTTCTCCGTGGGCCTTCTTCTCCATGGACCTTCTTCTCCATGGACTTGCTAAAAATAAAATCCTCACAAAAATGCCCTATACTACTCCCATTACAATTGCATAAGAAACTTCAATCAGAAGTCAGGGGGAGTACATTAGGAGGGTAAAAGCAAGCCTTATTATTCCAAGGCTAAAAATGAGGAGGAAGGAGAAAATAAAATCACAAAGGCACACGGTCCCAGCCAACAAAAGTTAAAAGACATACATGTCGTTTAGGGCTCCGTGATCATCCATTCACAATCATTCTAGCATATAATAACAATTAATCATCCTAGACAAGAAACGAGCATCACAAAACTATCGTGATATCCAATAGGACAAAATGCATAAAATCCCCATATGTTTTAAAAAGTATGAAAAAAAAATTCTCCTGTTATGAGAATAGGCTAAAAGCTCCTCTGTATTTTGTAAAACTCAGCTCAATCGCTCCCTCTCCGTTAAATCCAACTAACGGTATTAATTTTTTAGACAATAACCATTATACCCTTACTTAATATATATTATTTTTTATTTTAATGACCGCTGGATCTTCTTTGATCAAATATTGATCGTTAGATCTAATCAATTAATCTTAACCGTTAGATTTTAAAAAAATAAAAAGTTTAGATTCAATAAATTATTAACTTATATTATATATAAATAATTTAAAATTTTTAAAATATATTATTATTATATATATAAAAAAAAACTAACTACCCCACCCCACCCCCTTACCCCCACCCCCACCACCATCTCCTCGCAGCGGCGCACTTTATTAAAATCATCATATCTCTATAAATTTCTTACCAAATTGAGTCAGGTTGCTCTCGTTATAATTATCTTGAAGAGACGAGTCTGATGGTGGTGGTTTGAGACCGAGATTCAATCGGACGGAGACGAATCGATGGCAAATATGTTCGATGGTCATAGCTTGTGCCAAATCTCTCTGATTGACGAAAACTCAAATTGAAGGTATTAAAATGTTCATCTTGAAGAGAGAATTTGAATAGTACCATTGACCGTCAGAAACTCGTCCAAACAACACCGAAAACTTAGAAACAAGTTTCCGGCGAAAAAAGGGCGAAACCATTCAGTTGTTTTTTAATTTTAATTAACTTTAATTATATTAATTAAAATATATTTTAGTTAATTAAGAATATTTTAAATAATTATAATATTTTTTAGCTAATTAAGAATAATTATTGTAATTAAATATATATTTTAATTAATTAAAAAGAATTTTAGATTTAACAATTAACAGTTATTAAATTATTTGAATTTAAATATAATTTAAATTAATATTTAATATTGAATAAATTAAATATAATTTAATATTTCAATTTAAATTATAAAAAAATACAAAAACAAAATAAAAATAAAGAAAGGGCATTTTAGTAAAAAAAACACCTAAGAAAAAAATAAAAAAGAGTTAAAAAAGATCCCCACATGCACAAAGAGCACGTGTAATGCACTATCCATTAATTACTAACGAAAGGGGTGTTTATTGCTGAGTTTTACAAAATACAGAGGGGCTTTTAGCTTATTCTCATAACATGAGGGTTTTTTTTTTTTGCAGACTTTTTAAAACACAAGGGGGCTTTATGCATTTTGTCCTATCCAATATCACGACAAACAATAATATGTAGAAAACAATAAGCTTAAAATTTGCAACTCAAATGGATTATCAAGTCTTATGCATCCAATGCAAGCAATTCATCTATGGCACCATGTGTTTATTGTGCGTACTATTTATATTGAATGGTGTCTTAACGTCACAACAAATGCTTACAAACCAATTGAATAACCTATGTAGTTGGGCTGCGCATTGGATGGTAGCTATAAAACCAACTTCTGAGGGTTGGTTTGATACGATCCAAATTGAGGACCTTGAAACTAGACATCAAGAGTCCTATAGAGACTTGCACTAAGTATTACATTCATTGGATGAGTGTCGTATTTCATTGGCGACAGACATGGGATGTCTATGCAATTTTAGTGGATTAGTTGACAAGATAGTTAACTGATTGAACTGACTCGCGGGAATCGTCATATAGAAGTCTTGGAGGCTTGGTCAGTATGACTTGAATTCCCGGCTCCGATATACAGGATTAGTCTTTGGACTTGAGGAATCATGGCAGTCGCATGCATATGATGGCTATATCTTCGATTTGGCGAGAGATGACTGTGTCTTCAATGTGGTCATTATAATCCTTGTCCAGTGTAGTTGGAGTATGTAGTAAGGATGGTGGATTTAAAAATAGAATCCGTCCACTATTAGTACATGATGGATATATCTCCATGCTCTCTATGATGGTTTAGACTCTCTAAATCTATGACCATAGCAATTGGTTGAATAAGAAGTGGTTTTCTTTGTTGATCAATAGAGTAAACGCATCCCAAGTATTGAGGATAGTTGCTTGGTCCAAGATGGAAAACGACGCCCTATTCCATGCCCTAGACTAAGGCCAGGAGATGGTTGACGGAAAGACCATACTTGTACGGAACTTGAGAGCTTAAATATTCACTCCAACAATCACCCAGTCTCTAGTGCCATGGACCATTGCTAGCCGGTCATCTATGGTGACGGGTGTTTTTGATTAATGGTTAATTAGAAATAATTAATTAAATTATATTTAGTTAATTATTTGTGTTGGACAGAATGCCAAAGTCTAGTTGGGGTTGAACCTAAAGAGTCACATACAAATCACAATGGAATTGGTGGAATTAATTCGAGAAGAAAAATGAATTAATTTAATTGGATTAAATTAATCCAAGTAGAATATATAAATGATTCGATCATTTATTTTATAATGCATTTGATGGATGAATCAAGAATTAATTAATTGAATTAATTAATTTTTGGGCTTAACACCTTTATATTAATTGGATTAATTTATTAGGTTTGACTTAACTAATTGATCGGATCAATTAATTAGAATTTAAACTTAGATTTGTTTAATTGGATTAAATGAATCTTTGGACATAGCTAGGCTAAAATTAATTTAATTAATTATTGTCCAATGAACTTTGGCTGGGCCTAATTTAATTTAATTAAATCAAGTCCGATAGATACTTGAAGTACAAGCCCATTTGAGAGAGGTTGGAGCAAGTCAAGAAGGAGTTGAAACTCCTCACCATGATGAACATAATGGAGTGGTTATTTAATCATGGTTGAAGGTTATAGGCATGTGTGAATAAAGGTTGCCATGGAGGAAAAGTTGGTAGTTATTGAATTTTCAATTTAGTTGTATGTAATATACAAAAGTACACAAATATCCAACCTATCACATGACCCACGAAATTTGCTCCCATTTCTCTCTCAGAATATTCTCCTTTTTTGTTCTATATTGAATTTGATTCAAGTTAGAACATTAAACAATCCAAAAGCAGTAAACAATAGTGTTTTGTTTGCAGTTGTTTTTCCTCCTTATTTTTTGTTCTATTTAGCAATAGAAAAAGAAGTATATCTATTCCATAGTGTAGTGTGGACTAATTAGAGTAGTTCTAATTTGGATCCTAAAAGTGAATGGAAGAGGAATGAAAAGGGAAACAAAGCATGTTGCTGCTCATCTAAAAAAACAAGTAAAGTTTCATGTTACATTTCTATGCCTTTGGTTTCATCCTCTAGCCACATGTCTAGCATGCTTGTATATTTATTATTATGCTTTTGGTTACTCTTAATTAAAAAATATTTTGCAACATTAGGCTACTAAGAAAAATGGAATGGAAAATGAAGAAAGGAACCAAAATGGAAATTTGGACAAAAACTCAAACTCGATTTCTGGCAAGAATTTGAAGCTGCTTAAACTACCTTTTTTACGAATGAGGAGTTTAATTAGGATAATAATTTTATTTCCATTAGTCTTTTAGTTCAATTAGGAATCTACCTTTTTAATCCTAGTAGAATTAGGTATCTAGTTAGTTTATATATGTGATGTAATTCACTTTAAAAGACACTTTTTGACTCTTGGGAATTTCCAGACCTTGAATTCTCGTCTTTCTATTTTTCTGCGTTTTTATAATATTTTCTCACTTTGCATTCCATGTGTTTTTTCATGAGTATGTCTAGCTAGTTTTCTCATTCCGGTTGAAGACTTGGTGAAAGTTTAAATCCAACAAGTTGTAAGATCTAATTTTTGCTTTTTTACTTTCATTCATATTGGTATTTGTGTTGTTCTCTGTGTTAAAAATAATCTGATTTATGAATGATAGGTACCATTATTCATTATCAAGAATATTTGCTTAGCCAATTGAACTTGCAAATCCGTAATTATTTGTTAATTCAATAACTAGTAGTAACATAGCATAACTGATTATATAGAAGTTTTCGATTATATTTTGGGGAATGCAGAATCTAACTTAAATAAATCCTCGTAGGAATTTATTGGTTAGAATTGGGCCTTTCTAGTTCTTAATGTTGTCGGTAAATTAAATCTTGAGGACGTTCCCAAGGTTGTTTACTGATTAGGGATTTAGTCAACGGACGTTCCTTGACTATCCACAAGGTAAGGAAAGGTAAGGTCGTTAGGTCGTACCAATAGCCATAACCAATTTATCTATCATGAATTATTGTTATCTTTGCATCTATGATCGACCGTGGAATTAAGCATGAACCTGGTCCTGGCTTTAACTGGAATACTCTTCTCTTATATTTACCTCTTCTAATTTTAGCTCCTTAGTTTAATTTAGTTTTTATTTTTATTCTTGTTCACGATAAAAACCCCTCTAATTATTTTTATTTTTGAAGGAATTAACATAAAACCGATCCCTGTGGATTCGATCTTACTCACACTTCTACAAAAGTGTTCTTAGAATTTATTTTTGGTGGATTCGACACCCATCACTGGGCTATATCGATTCTTTCAGTTTCTTCGGGCAATCTGGAGATATATGACCTTTTATTCCGCATGGCCAGTACTTGTAGTCTTTGAAACTTTTATTGGCTCAAGTTTGGGCTCGTCTAAAGTGCTTCTTTTAGGGATTCTTCCTATGGATTTTGTTGGAATAGGTGACCAAAAGCCAATGAGATTGGTGATTTTGAGAACCATTCAAGCAATCTTTATTTAAGCAATATTGTCTTAACGAATATGGTAAGTATTCGTCTTTAGCACATGTATCTATTGTGCTTACCAAATTACGTCAAGCACTGCTTTGACGTCACAAGAAATGCCCATATACAACTTAATAACCCATGTCGGCTGTGAAACCAACTTCAGAGGGTTGGTCTAAAATGTTCAAAGTTTAGGACCTCGAGACTGGGCATCAAGAGTCCTACGGTCCTCAACTTAGGCATAAAGAGTCTTACTAAGACTTGCACTGAGTATTGCGTTGGATGAGTGTCTCGTTTCATCGACGATAGACGGTTGACGTCTATGCAAATTCAGTGGGTTAGTTGATAAGGTGGTCAACTGACTGAACTGACTCTCGGGAATCTTCATATGGAAGCCTTAGAGGCTTGGTCGGTAAGACTTGAGTCCCCGACTCTGATAGTACGGGAGTAGTTCTCAGACTTGAGGAATCACGACAGTCACATGCACACGATGACTGTATCTTGAATTTGTGTGAGAAGTGACTGTGTCTCAAACACGATCATTATAAACCTTATCCAATGCAGTCAGAGTATGTAGCGAGGACGGTGAGTTTCAAGAAGAGGATCCATCCCCTGTCAATACGTGACAGAGGCATCTCATATGCACTTGGAGATGCGTTCACGCTTTACAAACCTGTGGCCATAGTCATTGGTCGAATGGGAAAAGAGGTTCCTATATCGAGCAATTTGGCATAATATGATCTCAAGTATTAAGCATAGACGCCTAGTCTAGGATGGGAGCCGACACTCAATTTCATGCCCTAAACTAAGGCCGGGAGATGGTAAACGGAAGGACCTTACCCGTATGGACTCGAGAGCCTAAAAGTTCACATGGATATTCGCTTAGTCTCTAGTGCCATGAATCATTGCTAGACGGCCACCATGGTAATGGATTTTCTTGATCAAGGGTGGATAAAAAATTATTAATTAAATTAGATTCAATTAATAATAGTGTTTAACACTAGCCTAAGCCTAGCTGAAAGTGAACCTAAAGAGTCACACACAAATCACCAAGAAGGAACGTAGATTTAATTGGAATTAATTATGTAAGTAATTGGATTACTTACAAATAAGAGAGATCTATTGGATGGAGGAACCCAAGGATAAATTAATAGGATTAATTTATATTGAGATTATTTAATAAATTGGACATATTAAATTATTTAATAAATTGGACATATTAATTAATAAAGGCTTATTGGGCTCTTGTATTTACTTGGATTAAATATATGTTGGGCTTAATTAAGTGGATTTTAATTAAAATTAGTGGGGTTTTTTAGTTTATCTCCATAAAATCGGCCAAGCACGCTAATTAAAACTCATTGGATAATCCTAGGAAATGAAATAATTGACTAGCAATTCTCACTTTTGGAAAGTGATATGTTAGTCACTTTTTATTTGGAATAAATAATATATTACCTTATGAATTGTGGAATGAATACAGACACATTCTAGTACATCCATATAAGGTATATATATTAGTTATTTTTAATAATTATTAAGATAACACAACACAAAACTTAATTCCTACCCTAGACACTAAGTCGGCCACCCCCTCTCTCTTGACACTTGATGTATTTTTTCTCCCTTATTTTCTTCTAGCAAAATGAATTAAGGGATCCCATATTCCGTTGTGGTGTGGTGTCTTTAAAGACTTCTATGTTGAAGTCTTGCATGAACGAATCAACGAAAGGAGGTTCAAAGTAAACTAAGAAAAAGGTAACCTTGATTTACGTTTCTTGCACTTCTAGTTTTAATTTTACCATAAGCCCCGTTTTAGTTTTATTTATTTATTTAACTAAATCGAATGTCCGAGAACTCCAAGGGTACACCCTTTAGAATAATGGTTTTAATATATTTGGTTTTTAATTTACGCAATTTTATTTACCGCTTTCGCTTGCGCATTCTCGGGCCGATCCACTCGCATCTTTTTAATGCTTTCAAATCTTGCATCTGTTCATCTAAATCTCTGGGATGAAGCCCTTGTTGGTCTAATTTTCTGTCAAAATCTGTATGATCTGGCCTTTGATTTGGACCACCATGATCTCGGCCTAAAAGTGGTTCTTCTAGAGTTCCTAGAGTAGGAGTCACTATTCTACTTCTTCCTCTTACTCGGCTTGCTTGATTCTCCTATAACCATAGAAAAATCATTGTTATCACAATAGAGAGGGGTTTGTTTGATCTTACTTCTTAGCCTCTTCATGTTTTTGTGGATGGATGTTTGATAACACCAGTCCTTCAATTTATCTTTAAGAAAAGACATTCTCTTTGCAGTTGAATCCAACTGTCCTTCAGGTATTTTGTATGACTGGATCAATATCTCACTCCATGGACTTCAGATTTTTACAAAGAACATTGGAGTTGCTACTTCTGTTCGTATTCCACTCTAGAATAAATACTTGCAAAACTGTATATATATATATATATATATATATTCATCTATTGCACAAATACTTCTTAGTTCAAGGCTAAAAAGGGCTTGTGCATATCCTCTAGCCTTCTCTTCTCTACTTCTTTCAAGGTATCCATCTCTGATGAAGTGTATCTTGATAAACCTTCTTAGCCAATCTGCTCCAGCGCTCTTCGAATCTCCCAAAGATACTGACTTTGGTATCTTCTAGGGTGTTATCTAATCCGATCTTCACAGATACCTCCAAGCTCAACTCCACTAGTTTTATGAGATTTTTTCTTTGTCGAGTTTTAGGGTGGTTGCTATTTTTATGGCTGCAACCTATTCATTTATTAGCTTCTCAATGTTTCGAAAGTTGATAACATCCAAGTTGAGTACGATGTTGTATTGATGCAAGGGTTGAAGCATGGTCCTTGCCTAAGGTGTACTTTCAAGCGCTCTCCTCGGATTTCTTCCTGGATTTTTTCTAAGTCTGGTTCCCATAAACGTTGGTGTTGCATTACTGTGGAAATCTATGGGCCTGTTTGGTTGTGTTTTCATTTTCATTTTCAGTTTTCAACTTTTGGAAATGGGTGGAAATGGTTTATTGGTTTTTGAGCGAAAACTGAGAATATGTTTGGTTTAGTTGTTTCCAAATGTAGGTATATAGGTGTGAGAATGTTGAATATAGGTATATGTACTTTTGATGTGACAGAAAGTAGTTATGAGAGTTGACCTAATTGATTGAATATATGTCTCCTTTTTATATTATTTTATTTTAATTCTGTTTATATTATTTTAAATTTTGAATATTATTTCATCAATTTGAACAGAAAAATAAAGAGTAAATTAATTATCATGAATAAAAAACTAAATAATTATAAAATAAATTAAAATAATTTAATAGTCATGAAAGAATAGACCACTTTCATCGGTGCAAATAAATCTCAAAATAAAGATGAAAAACAAAATAATCAATTGAACAAAAAACAAAAAACAAATCAACAATTGTAACAATATTTTCTAAGATATTTAAATCATAGGAGTGTTTCAGCGCGAAAAAAATTGAAAGGGATGTAATTACAATATGACAAATTTTAAAGAATTTTTTAACTACTCCCAATGGAAACTTAAAGCAAAATGCACATATACCGAATAGGGAATGCAACAAGCAACACATTACTCCTAGAAGTTAGGACACATACCATAATGCTATTATAAACATTGATAGGATGTTTGAAGTATACAACAGTTTCTAAGAAGAGAATATTGTTCTTGAAACCAAACCATGATTCAGCAATGCTCCATCATTGAGAATCATTAACATAATGACATATATAGAGTATGCCATATAGACAAGTATTTATCAAAATGCATTCTTTAGAAGTCTAAATGCATTAAAAAAAAAAAGATTGGTTGCGAAAAGAAAAATTATAATAATAAAAAAATAAATTAAGCAAAAATTTGGAATACAAAATAGATAGAAATGTATAAGTAAACAATAACTATTATTTTATTTTTTTAAACCAAATTAACAAAATACATAAAAAATAGAATGCATGTAAAAGTAGAAGATGTATATTATTATAATAAAATATATTTTTTATAAATAGAAAAAAGACGTCAATGGAATTAAGTAGAAGATGTATATTATTATAATAAAATATATTTTTTATAATAATAGAAAAAAGACGTGAATGGGATTAAATATATTTTTTATAAGTAGAAGATGCATGTAAAAGACAAACAAATTTTATTATTACACAGTGAGTAAGAAATAGAGATTATAACATAACTTGGCCTTGTTATATTATTAATTCAACAATTAATTAAAATGTTTGAGAATATATATATATTGCATGTGAATGGGAGAGGAGAATAGCAATTATGAAGACTATTACGTGCAAAATTGAGGGTCTTTCATAAATAAAGCATCAATGGCTTACATAAAAATCAATCTTCAAATTAAAAAAAATTTTACAATCATTTTCCAGTACAAGGGTTTCTTCCGGCGGCGCCGCATTGGACGAGCTTGCACCATCGTCTTTTGGCACCTTTGGGACGTTTAAGTCCGTGCCATCTTCGTCATCCGAGCTCGACGACGCATCCATGCAAATATGATAAAAAATGACGGTAGCAGGCTCATCACGTTGGGGGGGGGGGCTGCCATATTTGGAAATTCGGGAGAAGATCAGCATCGTCATCTTATTCCTCCTTGTTGGGTACCGAAATGTCGAGGTTCTCATCCTCATCGAAGAGCTCGCACAACTCTTCCCACTTTGGCTCGTACGCATTCTGGTAGCATCGAGCCATTCGATTCTCCTATTCATTAGCATACAGAAAATTATTTCAATTTTTATTGTTAAAAGAAAAAGAAATTTGCAATATGAAAACATAACGAAACATACCCGGGCAATGGCATCCCACACTTGGTCGTCCGTCGTTAGTCTCCTTTCGTCATGATTTCATGTAACGCCCGGACGATTTCACACCCATTGGAACGTATAAAAACGATCTCGGAGTTGGTCAATCCTTGTATACGCCCAAGCGTAACTTATTCACGTGAGGAAATCCCTATTCACGTCGAATAGGGCGGAATGGATGGCTTGCATGTTGTGGTGGTTTGGGCGCCATATACCTAGCCTTTTGCAGTAGATGAGAGATTGGACGAATACGTCCTCCATCTCCCTTGTCAATCGTTCACGATAAAAAACGACGGACTGAAATATATAACCGCTTACAACCATGTTTATGATTTTATGAATAAGAAGGAAAAATTTGCTCACACGTTTTGTGAAATAGGAGAAAGCAGAAAGCACAAAGCAGAAAGCAGAAAGCAGTGGATAACAAGTTTGATGTGAAGATATTATGGATGAAGAAGGTAGATTGAAATGGTGCACGGATTGGATTTATAGACAAAGTTATAAATTGGAAGGTTGCATGGGAATTACACTAAAAAATAGGGACATACTAGTAAAATTTGATGCAAAATACATCATTAGAAAAAACAAATTTGCTACAAATTTCTTGGACAACTCATTGCTTTATTCTTTGTTTATTTTTCATATTTTTCTACCGTATTGATTATATATAAAAAATGATGTATATTTAATAAAAATTGATGCAAAATACTTTTTTTATGAATTAACCACTTTGCTGCAAATTTCTTGGAGAACTCATTGCTTCCTTCCACAAGCAATTGACATTTGATTTGATGTGTATTTAATTTATATAAAATTAAAATTTTTGTAATAATGAATATCATTTTTACATTTATATATTTTAATACAAACAACATTTGCCTTATTCGTTATTTATTTTTCATATTTTTCTACCGTATTGATTATATATAAAAGTGATGTATATTTAATAAAAATTGATGCAAAATACTTCATTAATAAGTTAACCACTTTGCTGCAGATTTCTTGGAGAACTCATTGCTTCCTTCCACAAGCAATTGACATTTGATTTGATGTGTATTTAATTTATATAAAATTAAAATTTTTGTAATAATGAATATCATTTTTACATTTATATATTTTAATACAAACAACATTTGCTTTATTCGTTTTTTATTTTTCATAATTTTCTACCATATTGATTATATATAAAAAGTTATGTATATTTAATAAAAATTGATGCAAAATACTTCATTAATGAGTTAAACCACTTTGCTGCAAATTTCTTGGAGAACTCATTGCTTCCTTCCACAAGCAAGCTTATTTGACATTTGATTTGATGTCTATTAAAATTTATATAAAATTAATGTTTTGTAATAATGCAACTCATTTTTATATTTATATATTTTAATACAAACAATACCGTATTTTTATATTTTTATACCGTATTGATTATATATAAAAAATGATCTATATTTAATTAAATATCATAATTTAAATTGGGTCAAATTCAATAAAAAATTTTGATATATAGAAAGATAGATAGATAGATATAGATGGAGACATATATATAGATGTATAATAAAACATTTGAACTGTAAATCCAACACACAAAATACTAGCAATATATTTTGTTAATAAAACTACTTTAATTTGGTCAATTTTAAGCGATCGCAAATACAATAATTCAATCAACATTATCGTTATCGGTCACTCAATCATTCCACAAATGGCCGGCCATTGCATCGCGGAATGCTGCTTGCGTATCTATATCTTCTTGCAATTGTTGAGGCGAACGACGAAACTGATCGTTTGCTTCATTGTCAAGATTGTCAAACTCTCCTCGTTCCCCACGTTCAAAAAATTGGTCATCTATGCCAAATTTTCGTATGAAGTTGTGGATCACATAACATCCAATGACAAGATCTCATTGACGATCTAAGCTGTATGGCGGCATAGGTCCTTTCAGAATAAGAAATATGTTCTTTAGCACACCAAACGCCCGCTCAATGACATTATGCAACTGCGAGTGACGCTGGTTAAATAGTTCTTTGGGTGAATGGGCTTGCCGGTTGTTACCTCTGAACGAGTTGATATGATAATGATCTTGACGGTGCGACGCCAAGAATCCAGGAAAATTGGGATAAGCGGAATCCACTATGTAATATTTACCTGAAATAAAAAGAGATGTTTATTATCAATGAAGACTGTCAAATTAGCGGTTCCACAAGCAATAATGTAAATGTAATACTATTTGGTGGCGAAGGAAAATTATGATCATTATTTAGGCAGTCCATGAACACACGGGCATCATTTGCGCTACCCTCCCATCCGGCCATGACATACGTGAACATCAAGTTAAAATCACAAACATCCATAACATTTTGTGATATATCACCGTGACGTGAACGGTATGCATTTTGCATGGACACCGGAACACTTGCTGCTATAAGTGTTCCGTCAATTGCGCCGACACAATCCTAATAATAAATAATTTGAAATGTTATGAGAAGGAAAATGCAGTATATATTACCTTAAAATAATTTCGGTGAAAAATGAATGCAGTATATATTACATTAAAATATGGAAAGAAGTGTGTATTGTTAAGGATTCTGGGATGAATATGATTGAAATTTGGAGGACAAATTAGTTCCGATGCAAGAAGATTCAGAGCTCGCGAAACCCTTTTCATGTGCCTGGAGATGGTCTCCAAAGAGTGCTGGAACCGCTCGCAGCTCGTTCTCTGGCGCTCGCTTAAACCAACGATTTGTAAGAAAATGGCGACTGATTCCATGACAGAGACACGCGTCCGTTGCGAGTCTATTAAAACACCTCTCCTTTTTAGGAACATGCATAAATTCTGGAATGTTTCTTTGTTCATATGTAACATATTGTAGATTTGATCGGGTGCCCAGACAGAAGCTCGTTCAGCCAATTAGAGCCTTGCAGAATTGAATTATGTTGTGGTTGTTTCGTCTTCAAAATTGAAGTGCTTAACAATTCATGGATTAACCTGAGGTTGTTTTCCTCATCCGAGGACATATCAGAAGAACTATTAGAACGACTGTTGCCGCTTGATTCATCCATCTATCTATTTTTGCTCAAATTGCTTGGTGGTATATTTGTAATCTAATGCAAATATGCATTAGACACAAGCCAAAGTACTCTTTTATACTTGGCCAATTGTGTATCAACCCCCATTATTTGACAAGAAAGGGGGTTGGTGATAAAATGGTAACAAAGAGGGTTGGCGACAAAATGACAACAAAGAGGATTGGTGACAAAATTTGAAAGGACGGAGGTTTGGTGACAAATATATAATTTTTGTAATTACATCTATTGTAAGAAAATTAGGTGAATAAAGTGAATAATTAATTGAACTATTTTTAATATAATAATTGTAACGCAAAATTGTCATTCTCATTAAATTATAAGCAAACGAGGTGTGTAAAATGAATAATTAATTGGATTTTTATTTATATATAGGATTTCTGGTCAAAATTGTCAAGACTTACTACTTCATTATTCTAGATCTTTTTAGTAATAATATTTTCAAAAATTACTTGGACAATTTTAATTGGAAAGATTTTAAAATCATTCTACTCTAATTTTATTGGATAGTAATAATATGTTTTCATTTTCTTATATAAAATTATTTTTAAAAAAATTAAATTCAAACACATCTATTCAATTATAATCAAATTTCGAAAAGTATAAATGAGTAAAAGGTTTCTAACTAGTCTGATGTATGAGCAGGGAAAAAGAACTTGAATTTGAATTTTTGATAAATACAAAATACTGGAAAAGAAATTATGGTAAATTTTTTTTTATCCAGCTAAATATATTTAATATTAATTTTAGTTCAATAATTATACCTACTTTTTTTTAAATCTTGCAGCATACAAGATTAATGACGTCAGTAAAGTGATGAATTACCATGAACAACATACATGTAATATTTAAAATGATGTAAAGAAAAATACCTACAACTAACATCATGCAAGTATATAAAAAAATTGTCTTCAAATTCATGCAGCCCTATAAAAATAAAAAAAATTGTTCACTTTCTCAATGTTTCAACCCAAGCACGCTTGTCCTCATCACTCATCAGAAGAAACATTTGACGCCTCACCTTCAGCACAAACTGATCTTGCGCTGCAAAGAATAAATCGCGCGGTAGTCCCTCCATTTTAGACAGCGCAGCCATGCAGTCTTCAATATTATCATTGAAAATATTTGCCAGCTTCCAAGTTTTGGCTTCACTGCAAGCGGTTATGGCATCAATGCATTTATCAATTCGCTTCAACCGATCACTTTGCCCCCCTTTTCGTGTTGTTGTTGGAATTTTCTCGGGCCCGGATGAGAGTGGATTACTAGTATCCATTGTAGGATAGCTTACATCAACTTCATCATTATCATTGTTGGAGACAGGAGGGCATGGCAAAGGAATGGGCATTACTGCCGGTGGCCACAGAAGATGAGAACATCTCAGTACATAAATCGAAATGAGGAAGACCCTTCTTTTTCAAGCCAGACTCTCTCGGATTAACCTGCATAATCAATCACACTTAATTGATGTATGTCAAGAAATGATAAATATATGTATCAAAATAACATGAGAAATGTAATACAATTACTGCGATCCATTCAGCCCAACGATCCTCAGAGGCAGTCACGGTGCACGTTGTGGGTCCCAACCAAAACCAGTCCGTTTGTACACCAAACCGGAAAACTTACGCCAAAGCATTCGAAGCCTGTTAGCCTTACCTTTAAGCTGCGCAACTGTGTATTGTGTTTTATTACGTTGGGACAATTCAATCCCGATCTCACGCCAAATTTGCTCACTAAATGTTGATGAGATAAGGTGTCCTTTCTTGTAATGCTCATACATTAATTCAATGAGCAGAGACACCTGTGGCATATCCCACCAAGCATCGTCAGCCTGTGACTTTGGCTCCGAAGACGTATTACATGCCTCCTTCCCCTTTCGACTCATCTACCATGTTAAAGTCACAACGTATGTTAAAATATCTAAAGTATTAATCATAACTCATAACTTCAGATTTGTAAGTATAAACAATATCTGAGAACTATTTGTAATTTACTCTAATTATTCATTATTATAAATATTTGTAATTATTTTATTTATTATTGGTAGTAAGCACATGATCTAATTATTATTGTTATTATTTCATTAGCATATAACATATGTATCTTTAATTTTGTTTATCCTTAATGAGTTAATTTTGATGTTTACTATTTGTTGAGACGAGAATGATTCTATAAAACTGTGGAATTGTTATTCAAACACATCAAGTTAAGAGACAACATGATAATTGTGATATTAGGTTCAGATACCATTTTTTTTAGAATAATTACACTGTTGTTTTTAAACATTCAATCTAATTCACATATACTTCATGTATATTGAGAATATATATTACGCCTAGTCTGGCGCGACAATTACATGATTGATTATCAAATAATTGATTATGAAAGAGCTGATTCAGAACAATTGATTTTAGCAAAAGTGATGAAGGTGTTTGGATTCAAATTTTATAATTGATTATAAAACTGTAAATTGTAAGCTAAATTCCAAAACTAACATCCTTCTTATGTCAAGAATTCCACCAAGTATTGAATTAAAATATAAAGTTAGTGAAGTATTAAAAATCAATGAAGTCAATGATTTTCATGAAAATAAAATTATAGTTAAGATGAGCTTCATTAAGTGATGAGCAAGTCAAAAATGTCTATTTCAGAGAACAATAAACTGTTATCTAAATGTGATTTTGGTATAACTTAATTCAAAAAATAATCACGAGAAAAGGAGCGAAATGGTATAACAAATTGCATTTATTTACCAAAAAAAAAAAAAAATACAAGTCTGCTTAATCGCAGGGCTAAACAAGCACTAATATGCTACATCAAGTCTGGGCTTCAGCTTCTTCACTACTTGCAGTGAAGAAGAATTCCTATCAGCTTCTTCACTACTTCAGATTCATATTTGTGTTTCCTACACTGAAGAAAACAAGAGAAACAAACGGATCTCGGTACAGAGCTCACCTTAGTTCGAGTGCCGCGCTTTCTCTTCCGGCAAGTGACTTCGTTGTTCGAACCACACGACTCGACGGTCGTAAAAAAAGAAAAAGATGGATCGGTGGGTGAGTTTCAGGGGAAGAGGAAGGAGGAGGAGAGCTGGTTTTGTTTGAGAATTCCATTGAAAGGAATGGTTGAGAGAGAAAAGCAATTTTAATTGATGGGAAAGAAGCAAATAGTGGCTGACAAGAAAAGACAACTATGACAAGCCTATTTGACCTATTAAATTTGAAATTGAGAATTGAATTGGGAATGCATTCTCACTAAAAATGGCACAAAACAAACAAGTTCCCACCTTATCAAACAGTGGAAAGTGGAAAAAATCTCATTGAAAACACAACCAAACGGAGGATCATCCCTATACAAATTCCCTATACTTTTCCTTATTGGATAATCCTGTGGAGGATCATTAGAATCTGTACTTCCCTCCGACGGTGGTAGTGCTGGAGTGATTTTTATTGGTTTGAACGTTGACTAAGTTCACCATCTCAAGTTGGGAAAAGGATTCAACCAATTCTTTTAGATCTGATAGATTTGCCCTCGTTATCTATATTATTTTATAGATTTGATGGCTTCAATAATCAGGTCGTCTCTTATCTTTGGCTTTGGAATCTCTATTCCTTTCCCTTATGATGTAGAAGAGGTACTGATCCAATGGCATCCTTGACCCGTTCTTGTTTGGATTTGGGTGTCTCAGGGCCCTCTCTTTGGTTTCTCTTCAAGCGATGGGACTAGATCTGCTAAAAATCAAACCTTTTTGGGGTTGAAATGATATTTTCAAAAGATACCTATTATCAAAGTGTTAGAACAGAAACTAAGGTACTATAATTGCAACTTTCGTAACCTACGGTATCAATCCTGCAAAATCTTAAAAAATGTGGTACTAAATCTAAATATTTTAAAAAGTATAGTACCTGAATTGTAAAATGGCCTATACTACGGTATCCCTTTTGCATTTCACCCTAAGAAGATTAGGCCAAACAATACTTTTTATCCTTGTAATAAATCTGGTCAACCCTGGTGAAGTCGCCTCTTGAAATTTCCAAACTTGAAGCACGCGCCCCGCGGTTTTCCTTTTGTTTTCTCTCTCTCATTCAGTGGCACTCAAAATATTCAACTCTCGTGCTAAAACTTTCGAAGCGATGTTGCACGGAGGATTGTCAATCTTGGACGGAACTCTGCTGAGAGAGGCGGATCTATCTGCGCCTCCTTGGCAGCAGGTAGGAGTGATCGCCTGCGCGGAAGTGCTTCAGCTGGCTGAAAACAGGGCCTCGCTCTCCCTCCATGGCGTCGTACTACCGGAAACTCTCAAGTCAGCCGCTCTCCTACGGCTTGGTTTTTCCGATGCCGCTGCATTCCGTACGAAGGAGCTTGATTGCTCCGATGCCTCGTTAACTTTTCGAAATTACGTCTTGGCCATCGCCGATGAACTGAGAGGTGAGGTTTGTGTGTTAAATTCAACTCTTGACTCGTTAGATGCGTAGAAGTAAGCAATTCAGTTTTCTTACAAGTAGTAGTTGAAATTTTCGGAGAGATAATTCAAAGGAATGTGAAGTGAGATCGTCCTTAATTGTTCTTTTAATTGCAGTAACCCATATACACATAACTAGTTGCTGTGGTTTTCCTTCTGTTTTGTTCTTCTTCTCCTTTTTCTTTAGGTTGTACCTTTTTTGTGTTTTCAGTCAGTCAGTGGATGGTCGACATGGTTCGAGTTTGGCTACCAATTCTTTAGAAGTAATAGAGCATCATAACGAAAATGGGTGGTTGATCATTTTTACATCATACATCACTTTCTGTATCTTTATCACTTCGAAAGGAAGAATTTCGTGTCCATCTCAATTTTTCGGTTTGAAAGCTATTGCCTACTGGCCAACTCCAGGTTGAAAAGATGCAATAAGCAATATCAGGAATGGTAAATAAATGGATTAGCCAATCTACACATAAGCTAGCGTCAATTTGAATTCATTATGTAATTTTGAAACGGGTTCATATGATTGTAAGTTTGTTTATTCATATGTTTAACTGTTTCACCAGTCACTTCAATTGATCACTTGTAATCCATGATTTGTCCCGTCCATCCCGATTTAACCTTAAGCTGGGAACTGCATTCGCCATGCCATCTAACAATTATCCATATCCCAACTATTTTGTCCATACTTGTAGTCCTGATATGACCATCTTTATGTTGTTTGCTTAATCTTTGCTGCTAGACCAATCACTATTATTCACAATGCAAGCGGGGAGTATAGAAATATTGTGGACAATGAAGTCTTAAGTAAAATGTTGGGTGTTTCTGCTTTTTCATTGGGAATGCTTGACTGTAATTTATTTATATTTGTAACCAAATCTATTAATCAACCAACACATATGGTGTTAGGTTGGAAGCCCAAGGTTTCATTTAACCTTTGTTTATTTCTGTTAAAAGGAAATCTTGAAGTTGGTACTAGCAGTCAATTTGTTTCTTGGATCAATTATTACTTTTGATGAATTTATCATAAGTTGGATCACTTAAGGTATTCTCTCTCAAGTAAAATATCTTGATAACCTTCCATTTAGGTTTTATGAGCTTCATGTTTTTTTATTTTAAATTCAGATGATCCTATTGCTGTGGCAATTTTGGATGGAAGAACTCTTCAAATGTTTTTGGAAGATGAAGATGATTTTGCGATGTTAGCTGAGAATCTATTCACTGATTTAGACACAGAAGATAGAGGAAAGATTAGTAAGGATGAGATACAGAGTGCTCTCATACATATGGGCATTGAACTGGGGATTCCTCCTGTGTCAGGTATGCTCTCTCTCTCTCTCTCTCTATAACTCTAAGCTTTTAGTATTTATATATACACACAAGACACAGGAACATCTTAAAGATCTGAAACTGCATACAAGATATGTTTGCACCTAAGGAATTCTGCTGCTTTTTTCTCAATCTGAATGTGTAAAAGCATGGATGTATCTAACAATGGTAAAATAAACATTATTTAACATTTGTTAAAAGTCTTTTCGCCAAAATTTATCACTTAGCTTGATCGGATTGGTGGCTGTGAATTAGACTTTTAAGTACATCATATCAACATGGTAAGTAGTAATCTTTTCTGAACTCTTCTCAAATGGCCATTACAAATAGTGCAGCTCATACTGTACTCCTGATACCTCATTCCCTTTGCTGAGAATATTGCGACTGCTACCCATATGGTTCATGCCATGTAAATTGTAATTAGATCTCTTCATCTATGTTATATTGTATAAGCAATTAATTATTACCTTTTCTAGAACTTACATGCTCCTATCATTATTTAGTAGTTTACTCTCATTTATCCCTTGACAAACCTCGCAAAGTTCTTCAAATAAATGAGTAAACATATGTATTAATTTATCTCATAAACATCAGTGACTTCTTCCTGCTATTTAGTCTCATTGAGTAGGGTCTCATTTAAACCCTCGTAGTGAGCATTTCTGATGTAATAAAATCCTCTAGAGTAATATTTTCTCATGTCACACCTGAGTTGTTGACTTTTAGCTGCAACAATGACCATTTTGGTTGTCGAACAGAATTTCCTCAATTAAATGATATATTAAAAAGTCATGGGGCAGAAGGAAAAGAAGAACTTGGACAGGCACAATTTGCGGAGCTGTTGCAACCTGTGCTACAAGAACTGGCCGATAGTCTTGCTAAGAAGCCTGTTGTTGTTGTTGTACAGCACATCAAGATCGTCAATGGTTCTAAGCTGAGAAAGGTAGCTTATCTTTGCTGATCATTTGCTTAAGTTCAGGGACATTAAATACTCTTTTATAGGACTGTTTTTGGGTTGCTATGGAGGTGGTATATATTTCTAGTCATTATCCTTCAAAATTATTTCATGATGCAAATATCCCATAAAATTTGGGCAATTTATATGGAAGGGAATATTAGCATGACTAACTACATCTTACTGGAAGCAAATATAAGCTTCAAGTCGGTTACTAGTCAATATGTCCAATATAAATGACTTATTCTCTATTTGTATCCCCAGAATTTCTATATTATTGACTCACTTCTTCTCAAATCATTGCTCCTATTTTTCTTTGGAACCTTCTAAATAAGGCTGCATTTGTTTGAAATAGAAGTTTTTGTTTCCAAAGGTAACCTCTCATTAAAAGAACAATTTAATATTACTAACTCTTTAACCACTACATTTAAGGATAATCTAATTTTCATTTTCATTTATAACTTGGTACCCTGACAAATTGGGGCTCTAATTTTGGGATGGGTGGAGTATATTATAAACAGATAATCTGCTTTGCTATTGCAAAGTCTCAAATGCGTAACTGAAACTACGTATAGTTCTTCACTTGGATGCAATTCTCTCTTCTATATATACAATAAAGAAAACGAGACTTTTCCAAAATACCAAGTTCTCAGACCTGCAAAATAAATCAGTCTTTCGTCTTTGTTGTATATGCACTCCGTAATATATCAAAAGGGTGCTTTCATATAGGCTTATGTTTTTCACTATAGTTCATATGGGACACTGTTGGTTAATTATAGAACCAGAATTATTTGCTTCAGATGTTATTGTCCTGACTCCTAATTAGATTAACTACAATTATTTGGTCAGTTTAGCAGTTAATCTACTTCGTCAGTATATATGTTTGGTTTTGCTTTTTGGAACTCAAGACCAGATGTTCCAAGTCTGGAATGCTGAAGACAATCAATTCTGGTGGTTGATGGTCTTACTGGGAAATTTCATACAATAGTCTCAATATCTTCTTCGCAACAATTCTGCAGCTTGTGGCCGATGAGAGGCAACTAGACGACATTGTTAAGAAGATAATGCAAGAAAAGTATGAAAGCAAGAGCGAATGGTCAAGCACCATGAAAGTCAGGCATTTCCTTGAGAAACATGGGGATGATTTCGGCTTACCACCACCGGAACTGGATGAAATGGTGGTTCTCTTTGATGACATATTTAGTGAGGTGGAGAGCCAAAATGATGCTGCTGAATCAGAAAAAGATGGATTCATGGTGCTGCTCAAGAAGATCCTTGAGAATTTTGCTGAGAAGCTTGAAGCAAATCCAATTCTTTATGATCTTCATTCTTCACACTGAAAGAGGTTTGATTATACTTGTACTACAGTTGTGGTCAATGCATGCTCTCATCTATTTTTGCTCCTTTTTTCCTCCCATATTAAGTACAATATGATACATTATCCTCCAGGCCTTGTAACAGAACAAATATATCCTCATATATTAATGCTACATGCATATAGTTTCAGATTAACTACCTCCTCACCATGTTTTCTGTTTGATTTTGCTTACATCTTTAGGATTCCATTTCTTAGAATAAGAATGACCATTCACGTCCACAAAAGGGTTTATAGCATTTTATCCCCCAGTAAAAATGTTAACGGGCAAAAAGCCCCTCCTATACTAAAAAAGGGGCAATTCTTTCCTCAAGTTCTTATAACAAGTGTTAACTATCTTCCTCAATATAGTTATATTTCATGTGATGACAAAATTGTCTTTGTATATTTATCACTCGTTTTACTGTTTGATATTTGCACTAAAGTCATTTTTACTTTCAAATTTAGCAATTGTACTTTCAAGGGCCAAAACAAACATTACACAAAACAAAAATCAAGTAACAATTGCATTATGGCCGAGTGACATGCATAGGGGGTAAATTACCTTTTTTGTTTTTTTTTTTTTTTAAATGTCAGGGGTTGAGTTATCCTTTTCTTTTTTCTTGTTTTCTTATTAGTTTGAAAGGCATCTTGCCAATTAAAGTTTTCACAGTAGAGGGCGATTGCATTTAACCTGTAAAAAAAAATCTACCAAAATGTAGTGACAAAATATATTTGATGAATTGAATGAGTGATTATAGGCTCATGGACCAAGCTAGTCCAAATATTACAAGTCCAATAAAGTTGCTGCAAAACTAATTGGTTCATGGACTATTATCATTGATAAAAATAAAATAAATAGGACAAAAGTTGTTAGGCCAAAATAGAAATGAAGACACTTGTCCAAAGACCTTTTATTAGATTTTGTGTTTAATATTATGGAGAGCAATGAAAAGAGGGGAGAACAAATTTGCAAAAAGGTTTCTTCTTCTTCCTCAATTTTTTGGAGCTCCATCACTGTTAAAATAGGGATAACCTTTTTTTCTAATTTTTATCATATCATTTGCTTCTTTCATTTCGATTTCATCCTCCACCATGCAACCTCATGCTCCACACCCTCATTCAGATTTTCGCTCCCTCCTTGCTGCCGGCGCATCCCTCGAGGCCCTCACGGCGGCTCTGCACGACAACCATTCCAGCATTCATCTTTGCTTCAATAAAGACTGCCATCAACAACCTGCATCACCAAATCTCTCTTGCCTTTCCTTCAACGGACAGCCCACCCTCCTCGTCAGTCCCTCTTCCTCCCTCACCGCCTATTACTCCATTAGCAGTTTCTATTCCCAAGCCACTGCAACAGCAGCAACACACCAACAACCCTCACTTTCTTTCCCTTCGCATCACGCCATACTTGCCTCTCCTCCACAATGCCCCACGAGCTCCTCCTCTATTCGTCGCCCCCAAATAGTTCAATACGCCGCCACCACAACACCTAAGGCATCAGATAGCACAGTTCCTCTTGGGAGCAATTGTTCGTTTTCACGAAGGCCCAAGTATCGTCTTCAATCGGGGACGGGCATTCGTCAGCCGTTCTCTAAGGGAGCATTGCCATCTCCTCCGCTCCCAATACTCCACCGATGACTCACGCTGCTCCTTCGTCTTTGATTCTAGAAGAATCTTGGTCCGTCGATTTCAGAGCGAGCGCCAGCAGTTGGACATGAAAGGGGATACTGAAATAGCCTTTTTCGCTGTAGCTTCCATGTCGACTTACTCAGCTATTATCTTAAACGCCATACTCCCTGTCTCTGCAACAATTTTTGCGTTTCTCTCATCTATTCCAAAATTCTATGGCGACCCCTCTATGATTGCAGCTCGTCGTCCTCCAACTGTTATGCCTATTCCTCTACGCCGCCCGCATAGACGCTGCCTTCGCCCCTTCTTCGCTCCGACACCTCACCCACAACACTCCTTGACTCACATTCTTCGTCACTCGCTTCACCACCATTCTCGCCTCCTTTGGATTTTAGAAACACACTACCGCCGCCGCCTCAGCCAACCTCTTCGGCATCATTGTATCTGGTCTGCCGCCTACCCGTTTGTGCACCGCGTGTCAAATACTACGCCGTCCCCCGCTTGAGCCAGACGCGCACTTCCCCGGCCCAACGTTTCTCCATTGTTTTTTGTCTTCCTTGGTCCGCCGGGGACCACTCGCCTCATCCTCTACCGTTTTTTCTTGTTCTCGCATGCTGTCTGTGTCGCATTTGCAGTTGGAAATGCGACTTTGAAAGGGACCGTTCGATCAAGAGTTTAAATGAGAACCGTGCGATTGAGGGCGGGATTAAATTGGGGGAAAATTGGAATGCTCTCGCGTGATACGCTGTTGTTTGGAGACTGATTAGGGCACCATTGCAATTGGGAAATTTTTGTATGAGGATTATGATCGTGAGCGAACCAGTAGCTGCCACATGGACGGCTAGGAGCACGCCAGCTTGGGGAAGAAAGTTAGCTGTTGTCTTTTGTGTTCTTGTGAAGAAGACGAGCACCAATGAGGGAGGAGCAAGGACAAGCTACATTTTTCTTTTATGCAATTTCTTAATTGTAATTCCAGCTTTTTAGTTAAGGATTTTTGTCCCCATTCTATGTAAAGGCAATGGCTGTGAGATAAGGAACATATCAATGAAATATGAGTCTTTTTCTTCCTCCTCTTGCTCTGTTTCTTCTATATTTTTTAGCCTCTTCTGGTTAATTTATTAATTTGCTGCAAATTCGATCTCAAACCATTACATTTGGCCTCAGAGCCAGTCAATCCTCAGACCTAACATCATATAAAGTCACACAAAAATGGCAGATGAACTCGTTTAAAGGAAATAGAAGAAGCCCAAAAGAAACCGGACATACTTTTCATGCATGAAAGGGCAAAAAGGCAAGCCAGTGAAGATGAAATACATAGCAGATTGGACCAGGTTATGGAAGTGCAAGAAGGATTACAAGCTTCTGTATTAAATGTGGAGCATAGCCTATTTATAGTCCAGCAGCAACTGCAGAGTGTAGTGGAGCAATTGCAGCACTATAATAGGAACAAGTCTATTCTAGGGGAAGGGTTGACAGCATCCGTTGAAAAGGGATCCGCATCTTAAGCTACAGTGCACAACTCATTCAGACAAGAAGTTAGTCATGTTCCCAGGCAAGAAACACAGACTCAAACCAATTCAGGAAATTACAGTGCACTAAACAGGTTGGAGTTTTCTTACTTTGATGGGGAAAATGCAAGGAGCTGGGTTCAGAGGTGCACTAGATACTTCCAGCTGATTCCTATCCTTGAAAACCAGAAGGTGGCTATGGCTTCTATCTATATGGAGGGCAAGGCAAAACTTTGGTACTAGGGATATGTTGAGAGGAAAGAGTTTCACACATGGGATGAGCTAGTGGTGAGTGTGCTTGAAAGGTTTGAAGATTTGGACAATGAAAGTGTAATGAAAGAGTTCAATAGACTCCACCATCAAACCACTGTCAATGCCTACTTGAAAAGGTTTGAGGAACTCAAGGACTAAATGCTCATTTTTAACAAGAACCTGGAAGAGGATTTCTTTATGATGAAGTTCATTAGTGGGTTGAAAGAAGAGGTAAAATCATTTGTATCTATCTATGGTCCTACTTCCTTAAATCAAGCAGTGATCCTGACTAGAAAACTAGAGTACACTGTAAATCACCAAACTCACAAAACTCCAGCACCTAAACCCATTTTCAAGGCCTCAAGCCAGAAATCCACCCCCTAAGAACTACAACCAGCATAAGAGGTTCTTAACAGAGGCTGAGGTCAAGGTAAAAAGGGAAAAGAACCTATGCAACCGTTGTGATGAACCATATGTTCCAGGTACAGGTGTAAGTATAGACAAGTGCACATGCTTTTATGTGATGAGGAAAACAAGGGGGATGACAATGAGGAACAAGAAGAACATCCAAGAGAAGAAGAGGACGTATAGGAGGAAGTGGCAGTGTCATTACATGCCATGAAAGGAAGCACCAACTACAAGACTCTGAAAGTTTGTGCAAAAGTAAAAGATAAGGACATCCTCATTTTGATAGATTGTGGAAGCACACACTGCTTCCTGGATGAGAAGATTGCCAAGGTTCTCGATTGCAAGTTAGAGAACACTATGCCCATGACAATAAAAGTTGCTGATGGAAGTCAGCTTATTAGTAGTCTGATGTGTTCTGGTTTCAAAAGGGAGATGCAGGACTTGTTTTTACTCATCCTGTTAGATTATTCAAACTAGGGGGTATGACTTGGTGCTGGGGTGTGATTGGCTCAGCGCATATAATCTCATTAAGTTAGACTTTCATAAGTTGAGGGTCTCTATATCCTTACCCCCCCAAAAGCTGATTCTTGAAACCCTACCCCAGGAACTCTTAACCAAGACACTAACTGCCTACTCTTTAACACAACAGATGAGTAGGATGGCACAAGAAACTAGAGATGGTGTAATGATGAGCAAGAAAAGATTTAAACCCAAGGAGGAAGCCCTTGAGATACTGAAGCTACTGCAGCAGTAGAAGGAGTGTTTGAAGAACCTAAATCACTGCCACCTGAGAGAAGCATAGAACACTATATTGAGTTGATACCTGAAACCATTCCAAAGAAGCAACATCCTTATAGATATGCTTATGGACAAAAGACCGAGATTGAGAAGATTGTTAAAGAAATGCTCAGTAATAGGATCATCAGGCCCAGTCAAAGCTCTTTTGCCTCCCCAGTGCTATCGGTTAAAAAGAAAGATGGTGGATGGAGACTATGTGTGGACTACAGGTATCTCAACAAACTTACAATTAAACACAACTTCCCTATACCTGTGATTGATGAGTTGCTTGATGAGTTACATACCTCTAAGTATTTCACTAAGATTGACTTGAGGTCAGGATATTTTCAAATAAGGATGAAAAAGGAAGACATCTCTAAAACTAGTTTTATCATTCACAATGGCCACTATGAGTTCATGGTCATGCCCTTTGGACTATGTAATGCACCATCCACTTTTCAGGGTCTCATGAACACTATTTTTGAACCTTATCATAGAAAATTTGTCCTTGTGTTCTTTGATGACATTCTTATCTATAGCAAGACATGGGGAAAACATTTGAGCCACATCAAGGAAGTTCAAGAACTATTGAAGACAAATAAGCTCTATGCTAAGAGAAGAAAATGCTCCTTTGCTCAATTAAAAGTGGAATACTTATGCCACATTTTTTCACTAGAAGGTGTTGCAACAGACCCTTAGAAGATAGAGTGTATGGTTAATTGGCCTACTTCTACTAATGTCAAGGCACTTAGGGGATTTTTAGGTCTTAAAGGGTATTACAGGAAGTTCATTAAGGGTTGTAGAATTATCAGTAAACCCTTAACATCCTTACTGAATAAGGATGCTTTCAAGTGAAGTAAAGAAGCAGAAACAACCTTCAACTAGAAGTCATGACAACAAACCCAATGCTAGCCATGCCAGACTTCTCACAGCCATTTATAGTAGAGACTGATGCATATGGAAATGGAATTGGGGCAGTCCTTATGCAACAAGGTCAGCCCATTGCTTATCTCAACAAAGCTCAGCACCAAAACACCTTGGAATGTCAATCTATGAGAAGGAATTCCTAGCCCTACTGCTAGCTATCACCAAATGGAGGCATTATCTACAAGGTAGTCATTTTATCATTAAAACTGACCAAAAAGGCTTAAGCATATTTTGGACCAGAGGATTGATTCAGTATTGCAGCAAAAGGGGGTGACAAAATTGCTTGGGCTCAGCTATGAGGTTCAGTATAAGAAGGGAAAGGAGAATTGTGCTGCAGATGCCGTCTCTAGAATAAAGGAAGTCAACAATGAAGTTTGCTTGGAAGCCATCACCACTCATATTCCTACCTGGATGCAAGAGGTGCAAGGCAGCTATGAGGGAAATACATTATTTCAATCCATTCTCCAAGCTAAGGTGATGGATCCTTCTTCTGATTCTGATTACAATTATGAAGCTGCAGTATTAAGAAAAGGAAGCAGAATCTGTATTTGTAGCCATGGGGGAGTAATGAAGACGGTTATCAAATCATTACATGATGCTGCCTTAGGTGGTCACTGTAGCATTGATGGGACGTATCAAAGGGTTAAGTCCCTATTCTATTGGCCTACCATGAAGAGTGACATTGAGACATGGGTTAAGGAATATGAAATATGTCAAAGAGGCAAGCATGAACATCTACCTTATCTAGGTTTGCTGCAACCATTACCTATTCCAGAACAGGCATGGTCTTGCATTTCCATGGACTTCATTGAAGGGCTTCCAAACTCTAAGGTAAGGATTCTATCCTGGTGGTTGTTGATAGATTGACTAAGTACTCACACTTCCTAGCCATCAAACACCCCTATACAACCACTACAATTACGAAGCTTTTCTTTGATCACATCTACAAACTACATGGGCTTCCTATAAGCATAGTCACAGATAGGAATAGAGCATTCACAAGCAAGTTTTGGAAGGAGCTATTCACTTTATCAGGGGTCTCTTTAGACATGTCTTCAGCTTATCACCCCCAAAGTGATGGTCAAACTAACAGAGTGAATCAATGTTTGGAAAACTACCTAAGATGCATGTGTCATCAAAAGCCCAAGAAATGGGTTCAATGGCTAACTCTTGCTGAGTTTTGGTTTAACACCATTTTCCATACTAGCCTAAAGGCAATCCATTTCCAAGCATTATATGGTTATCCCCCTCAACAGTTGTCAATTGGTCCTTATCTACAAAGCCACCACATTGGAGTAGATGAGTTGATGCAAGAAAGAGTTAAAACATTACAGTTGCTGAAAGACAATCTCCATTTGGCTCAACAAAGGATGAACACTATACTGATAAGAAGAGAACAAAGACAGAGTTTGAGGTGGGGGATGAGGTCTTCTTGAAGCTCCAGCCTTACAGGCAAACTTCAGTGTCTCTCAAGAAGAAGCTCAAACTATCTGCTAAGTATTATGGTACCTACAGGGTGGTTGAATGGATTGGAAAGGTTTCTTAGAGACTGGAACTCCCCCCAAGTTTTAAGATACATCTAGTCTTTCACGTTTCTTTGTTAAAAAAGAAGATAGGAGCCAAGTACATTCCCTTGGTGAAGCTGCCAGAACTTGAGGATGAAGTGTTCAAAATTTACCCTGCAACAATCCTTGCAAGGCGTTTAATCCCTAGAAATAATGCTGGTGTTCCACAGGTGCTGATCCAGTGGTCTCATTCGTCCCCCAGATCAAGCCACCTGGGAGGATTATTATGATTTTGCTGCCAAGTTCCCCGATTTTGATCCTTGGGGATAAGGATCTCAAAAAGGGAGGAGCAATGTCGGGTTTGCAGCTAGAAATGAGACTTTGAAAGGGGACCGTTCGATCAAGAGTTTAAATGAGAATCGTGCGATTGAGGGCGCGATTAAATTGGGAGAAAATTGGAATGCCCTCGTGTGGTACGTTGCCAATTGGAGACTGATTTGGGCACCATTATAATTGGGGATTTTTGTCTGAGGATTATGATCGTGAGAGAACCAGCAGCTTCCATGTGGATGGTTGGGTGCACGCCTGCCTGTGGAAGAAAGTTAGTTGCTGTCTTTTGTGTCCTTGTGAAGAATACGGGCGCCAATGAGGGAGGAGCAAGGATAAGCTACAGTTTGCTTTTCTACAATTTCTTAATTGTACTTTCAGCTTTTTAGTTAAGGATTTTTGTCCCATTCTATGTAAAGGCAATGGCTGTGAGATAAAGAACATATCAATGAAATATGAGTCTTCTTCTTCCTCCTCTTGCTCTTTTTCTTCTATTTTTCCTATCCCCTCCTGGTTAATTTATTAATTTGCTGCTAATTCGATCTCAAACCATTACACTTTGCCCTCCAACGCTCCAGATCTGCTGCTGCCCGCCAGTTGATGAAGACGAGCAACCTGGGGAGCGTTTTCTGCAATGGCCTCTTGGATAATTTGTTGCAACTCCATGGGCCTTGAGGACAAGTGTTTTCTTGCTGGGCTGATGGAAGATAAGTTTATGGGCTCAATTCTTCCTACCTCGAGTTTGGAGGAGTCCATCACTGCATTCAGTCCTAGAGCTGATATGACTGGGTCAAAGAGTTCCAGTTATGGATTCAGCCTTGAGGACCAGGCTATTTTTGAAAGACCAGGCAATGATAGGGTTATGCGCCTAGCTAGCCCAAATGTTAGAAGTCCAACAAAGTTGCTGCAAAATTAATTGGTTTATGGATTATCATCATTGATAAAAATAAAAGAAATAGACAAAAGTTGTTAAGGCAAAATAAAGATGAAGACACTTGTTCAATGATTCTTCATTAGATTTTGTATATAATATTATGGAGAGTAATGAAAAGAGGGGAAAACTTTATTCTTCTTCCCCAATTTTCTAGAGCTCCATCCCTGTTCGAATTGGGATAACCCTTTTTCTAATTTTTAAGGGTATCGGATTAATACTTTATAAGAAGGAATTCTAAAGTTGATTGGATCTTGGAATTGATCTCTTACAATAAGTTTGGTTTTATCATAAAATTTCTTCAATGTAAATTTTGAAAGGCTTTGGTTACTTCACATAGATCTAGAAGAAATATAAGTTCGAGCTTATTATTTTTTTTTATAAATTAGCCGTTGTGGTATGTCATTTCTGTATACATATAATAAATAATATTTTTATATTTTAAAATATACTATAAATAATATTAAAATATATGATGCCTGCATATTTTAACACGAGTCCAAAAATCTTGAACCTTAGGAGTAGATTTGGGCTGTCTGAATGAAAGCTTTTGTAAGAAAAAACCTTCAAAACAAAAGGTTAGCACTCCGATATTTAAGTCAATATCCGATTCGAAAAATAACGATTCAGGCAACGAAAAGATATTAAAATAATTGGGTATAATGTTGAAGAAATAAGAGCAAAACAAGTATATGAGGGTGATAGTAGATTAGCAAGGTAGTAGTTGAGTTTCTACAACGTGAAGGCGTCTCTCTGCCGGGGTATGGACCTCCTATTCTAAGCAGAGAGTCCTCCATGTTGTGGGACTGATGCTGCTTCCTGTTCTTGAGGACAACGAGTAGAGTTAGTTGAGATAAAGTGTGATTAAATCCTCTTTTTTATGGATTATGTCATGAGGATTAGTTATCTGAGTGAGGAAGAGAGTCCAAGATGGAGGACTCCAGCTCTTTAGGAGTCTATCGGGCGCTAGAGTCCAGGTTTTTGTTGGGGAGGGCTTACAAGTTTACGTGGAGGGCTTGTGTGGGTGCCACGTATGCTTCAAGGGCTGATGTGTGCATGAGGGTTGGGCCGTTTGCAGGGTTCTAGGGCCAGGCGAGTTGGGCTGTGTGATTTGGGCCTTTTTATTCATCTTGGGCACACGTAGGTGGGGCGTCTAGACTTCCCACCTCGTCTTTCGGAAAGAAATCACATTTCAAGAAAAATAAGAAAGAAAGAAACAAAAAAACGGTAGCCGTTGTATCATATTTATCATAGATGTATAAAAATAAGATTTAACAATTGGTGCGATGGTGTCACTAACCATCGTTTGTGAGTGTAGAGGGTCTTTCTTTATATTAGTATAGATATAATGTTTTCTAGCTTATTTCGTTTTTGTATAATAAAATAGTTCATAATTATTTTTTTTGGAATACAATAATTTTATGGGATAATTACACTGTCCTTCCCTAAGATTTGGTGTAAATTACACGTAGATTCCTTATAGTTTGAAAAATCACACTAAGTTTCCTTGAAGTTTGTTTCAATCTATTAAATCGATACACCGGTTAGTAAATTTCGAAATTTAATGATATTGGCAAAAAAGTTAAATGAAAATTCATATTTACTCATGATTGATCCCTTCACGTATTAATACGTGTGAAGATGTTATTAGAACTCAAACATAGACCCACCAGCCTAGGAGGGAGTCAGCCCATCTAGATCACCAGGCTTAGCCTAAGGACAGGTCACCCTACATACGGAATTCTCACTTTCATCGTAATTTATTTTTCTATTTATCTATTCTTAAATCCAGGACTAACTTAAACATCAGAACGCTAACCTTTTGTTTTGTAGGTCCTCTTTCTCAAGAGCCTTATCTCAATTAGCCCAAATTCAACATCAAGATCCAAGAAATTTGGACCTATGCTAAATTTGTACGATCAATTGGCTGCATCTGTGGGAAACTTGAGCTAAAGGTGTGAGACATCATGGAGACCCCCGGTAATCCCGCTAACAAGCAGAAAACCATGGAGGTACCCAACAACAATCAGCTTCTACAGGTTGTTGCGGAGGCCTCCCTAACACCAGTAGGAGTGTCTATCGCAGCCTTCTCGGCTTTGATGCTGTCTCCCAGAATCATAGAGCCTTTGGTTGATCCTCCAAGGTGAAGCACCTCCTTCGATACCACAACAGGTGAACTTTCCCTAGATTTGTTGGGCGCAATCCAACAAGTGGTTGCAGTGGCCGTACGAGAATAGATGTTGATACTAGTCCCTACTCGTCCAGTCTTTGCGCTGGAACCAGGCACCCTTCAAGGAGGAACGGAAGAAACTCTCCTAGGAGAAAGGGTCGCCATGCAAGGGCTCCCTCCAGCAAATCCACCGGAGGATCCCCAACAGTAGCTGGCTCTTTTGAAGTGTCTTCAAAATGGTCTCCAAGACGTGCAACACCAAATAGTAGGAATTCCTGGAAAGAACTGTAGAGTATCCCCTTCACAGATATTGTGATGGCAGATGAGCTCCCTGCAAATTGTCGTACCCCCGCTATTGCTGAGTACGATAGGTCGACCGACCCCCAGTAACACCTTTCGCGTTTTGAGAATGCAGCCCTGCTACACAAGTATATGGACGGGGTCAAGTGTCGAGTGTACTTGACTACCTTTGCCAGAGCCATGCAGCAATGGTTTAACCAACTGCCCCCTAGAGCGATAGGGAGCTTCCAGGAGTTCAGGTCTCTATTCCTACTCCAGTTCACTAGTAGCTAGAGACTTCAGAAAATGGAACTCAGCCTCTTCGTTGTGCGAGAAAGGGATAACGATCCGTTGAGGGAGTACCTGCGAATATTCAATGCTGCAACCTTGAAGGTACCCTCAGCCACGCAAGAAGTAAAGACCAGCGCCTTCTCGCAAGGCCTCTTGGACAGGGACTTCTTCAAGTCCTTAGCCAAGAACCCCGTTTTAAAGTTCGATGCCCTCTTGGCTCACGCAGCCAAGTACATTAACATGGAAGACGCCCAGGCTGCCAAGAAGGAAAATCAAGGAGAAAAGAGAAAAGAAGCCAGCGAGGAGGCCCCCTTCAAGAAGCAGCGCACTAAATTTAGGGACAAGAAGACATCCTTCCATAGGATCCATGCCGTTTATACTCCTTTCACGGTGCCCATCACCCAAGCTCTTGGGTGGTCGAAGGAAAAGGCCTGCTAACCCACCCCCGGTCATGGAGAGAGCAACCTTAATGTCCCAAGTCCGATATGTTTTGTCAATTCCATAATGATTATGGCCATACTATTGAAGAATGTCGACATTTAAAGAATGAGGTAGAAAGGCTCATCCAAAAGGAGTACCTCCTAGGATACGTCTGCTGGGAAAAAGCCCGGGGAACATGGACCCTCTGTTAAGCAAGAAGCGAACAAAAGGAAAGAATTGAAGATATCCCTTTGGAAGCTTCACCCATCGAAGAGCGTAGAAATATTTTCAAAGAAAAACCTACTGCCAACGACCCACCCAGGAAGGGGGTCATGTGGATGATCGTAGGAGGGCCACATGGAGGTGACTCCTACCGTGCTAGGAAGACGCAAATTTGAGAAGCGCACAGCACAACCAAAAAGAAGTGTGGGATGTCAGTGCTATGGAGGATGCCCCCCTCATCCAGTTTAGGAGGGCCGAGCGTTCAGGTTCTAAAAGTCCCCACAACGATGCTCTGGTCATCATATTAGCCAATTACGAGGTGGAACGCATCTTCATAGATTGAGGGAGTTCTGCGAACATATTGTTTGGAGAAGCATACGACCAAATGCAGCTAGGAGACACCCCTCTAGAAGCAGTGACCACTGCCCTTTACGGATTTGAAGGGTAGGTAGTCCACCTAGAGATATGGTCTCAGTTCCTCTAACTTTAGGCATGGGTGTCACTCGAAGGACATGCTTGTTGAAATTCCTAGTGGTGGACACCCCTTCAGCCTATAATGTCATTTTAGGAAGGTCCACTCTCAATGCCTTCCATGCCGTAATATCCACCTACCACATTAAGATCAAATACCCTACGCCCGGAGGTGTAGAAGAAGTAAAAGGGGACCCCCTCCGATCTCGTAAATATTATGTGGAGGTGGTGCGCAAAGGGGCAAAAGGGAAGCAAGGACGAACACCCCAAGGAGGCACCCTCCAGCCAGCATGACAAGGAGGCACCCTCCGGCGGATGCAATAAGGAAGCACTCCTTAGCAAACACGAAAAAGGCGATGCCGGAAATGGTGAAAAGTAGAGGGTACCTGCCAAGGTCTAGCCAATGGAAGAACTAATGAATATCAAGATTGTACCTAGAGATCCAAGAAAATTCACACGTATTGGTTCTCAACTAGAAGGTGCCACAGGTAAAGAAATACTCGAATGCCTATGTCATAATGCAAATATCTTTGCATGGTCCCAAAGATTTAGAAGGGATCGGTCCTAATATCATAACCCACCACATTAACATCAATCCCCGCATGAAGCCAGTAAAATAGAAGAAGAGGCATTTTGGGCCCAAAAAGAACAAGATTATCCAGGCATAAGTGGACAAATTACTGTCAGCTGGCCATATTGAAGAAATACAATTCCCCGAATGGCTATCCAATATGGTGCTAGTACCCAAGCCTAGAGGGAAATGACGAATGTGCATTTACTTTAGAGATCTCAACAAGGCTTGTCCTAAAGATTTTTATCCTCTTCCAAGAATTGATCAACTAATAGACTCTACGTCACACCTCACAAGGGTACCATCAAATAATACTAGCTTCCAAAGACTGTAAAAGAGTCAGCTTCGTTACATCTGCTAGGACCTTTCACTACATAGCCATGCCATTTAGCCTGAAGAATACCGGAGCCACCTATCAATGCTTGGTGGATAAAGTATTCTGTCCACAACTTGGAAGAAAAATTGAGGTATACGTAAACGACATGCTTGTAAAAATCAAGGAAACCCGGGACCATGTAGCAGATCTGGAAGAGACATTTGTCATTTTAAGAAAATACCGGTTGAAGCTTAATCCTGAAAAATGCGCATTTAGAATAAAAGGAGGGGTTTCTTGGGATTCATGGTTACTCAGAGAGGGATCAAAGCCAATCCTCTCAAGATGAAGGCCATCCTAGATATGAAGGCACCCTCCAACATCAATGAAGTGCAAAGGCTGACGGGAATGGTAGCTGCACTAAGCCGATTCATCTCTAAATTAGTAGAAAAGAGCCTGTCCTTCAAAGTCCTCCGGAAGGAGAAACATTTCAAGTGGGATGACTCCTGCCAAGAAGCTTTTGATGGCCTTAAGCAATACCTAGCGGGATTCCCCCTACTTGTGAAATCTTCCCCAGGGGATACCCTTTACGTCTACCTATCAACCACCCCTTAGGCAATCAGCTTCGTACATATTCGTGAAGAGGGGAGAAGACAAATGCTGATTTATTACTTCAGCAAGGTCCTCAATGGGACAGAATGACGATATACCCCCATAGAAAAGATGACCCTCGCATTGGTCACCACTGCTAGAAGACTACGCCCATATTTCCTCTCATATCCTATTGGAGTGAAGACCAACCTACCCTTAAAGCAGACGCTAGGCAAATCAGATACCTCAGCACGATTGGTGAAATAGGAAGTTGGAATTAAGCAAATACGACGTCTCTTATCTACCTAAAACCACCATCAAGGCTTAGGCCCTGGCCGACTTCATCTCTAAGACGACAGGAACGTCTAAAGAAGGCACTCCCCAAGTAGAGAAATGGCTATTGCACATGGACGGGTTGTCCACCTTCCAAGGCAGTGATGCGGGCATAGTCCTCACCACACCTCAAGGAGAAGACTCGGAATTCGCTGTTAAATTCAGATTCAAAGCCTCCAACAACGAGGCTAAATATGAAGCACTTATGATAGGACTTAGAATGGCGCACGACGCTGGAGCCAGGCATGTAATAGCCTATTTGGACTCTCAGTCGATCGTAAAGCAAATAGAAAGGTCCTATGAAGTCAAGGAGGAGAACATGATCTAGTATCTCAAATAGATAGTAGAACTCAAAACAGGTTTTGAGAGTTTTCAACTCATTCAGATTCTAAGAGAAGAAAACATAAAAGTCGACTGCCTTTCTAAATTAGCCGATGCTCTAGAGGATTGTAGAACAAGGCATATCACCATACAATACTCTCTAAATAAGCCAGTGCTCTAGAGGATTGTACAACAAGGCATATCAGCATACAATACCTCCCTTAGCCACTCCGATCTGCATTCAAGCCGTGTCTTCCTCGGAAGACTGGAGGGCCCCCGTCATCGGATGGTTGCAGGAGGGATTCCTTCCAAGCAATAGGTGGGAAGCTGCCAGGCTTAAAGCCCGAGCCTCTCGCTTTCTATTGCTAACATGGATCCTCTACAAGAAATCCTTCACACATCCTTTGCTTAGACATCTATCTCAACCAAAAGGGATCCGTGTCCTAAAAGAAATACATAGTGGCTGTTGCGGAGCACATGCAGACACCTGGGTGCTTGCCAACAAAGTACTGTGGGTAGGGTTCTTCTGGCCCTCCATGAAGCAAAATGCAAAGCAGCTAGTGATCAAATATGAGAAGTGTCAAAAACGTTCCTTGCTTATACATCAACCTGCAGAGCCCCTAACAACCATGTTGTCACCTTGTCCCTTTTCATAATGGGGGATAGACATTGTGGGACCCTTCCCCTAAGCACCTGGCCCCAGGAAATTTCTACTAGTAGCTATTGACTACTTCACTAAGTGGGTGGAAGCTGAGCCACTCGCTCATATCACAGAAACAGAATTAATGAAGTTCATATAGAAAATCATCATTTGCCCCTTTGGACTCCCTTGAGAAATAATCTCAGACCCTGGTTGACAATTCTAAGGCCACAAAATACAAGACTGTGTAAGGGTCTGCATATCAAGTAGAGATTTACGTTAGTAGCACACTCCCAAGCCAACGGGCAAGTAGAGGTCACCAACCGAATACTTGTTCAAGGGATTAAAAGACGTTTGGAATGAGTTGGAGGAAATTGGACAGAGTAGCTAACCGGCGTCTTATGGGCATATCGTACAACCCACAGAGGATCCACAGGAGAAAGTCCCTTCACCATGGTGTACGGGATCGAAGCAATCATCCCAGCAGAGTTGGGGTTACCCTCCGATAGAATCCTACAGTTCTCAAAAGAAAATAAAATGGAGTTGCTGAAAGAAAACTTGGACCTCATCAAAGAACTGAGGGAAAAAGGCTTTCATTCGGACCCAAAGGTATAAAAGCACCATGGTCAATGCTCACAATAGAAGAGTGAAGACACGAAGCCTTGAAGTAGGTGACCTTGTGTTAGGGAGGGTAAATGCATTGAAATTGGTGGGAAAACTGGATCCCACCTAGGAAAGGCCCTTCAAGGTCACAACAGTAATAGGACGAGGTGCCTATGAATTTCAAGACCCTGAAGGACGTCCGATATCACGACCATGAAATATTCATAACCTCAAAAAGTATTATTAATGAAGAATGTTGCCCCATTCTACACCAGACATCCTGCAATAGGCCCTCTAGAGGGGCCCCTCTTAAAAATGTCCTCGTGCAGGACATCCTACAACAAGTTCTCCTGAAGGACCCTTTCTAAAGATGTTCTCCTGCAGGGCCTCCTACAATAAGTCTCCTGAAGGACCCCTCTTAAAGATATCCTCCCACAGGGCATCCCACAATAAGTCCTCCTGAAGGACCCCTTCTAAAAACTGTCCTCCTGTAGGGCATCCTACAATAAGTCCTCCTGAAGGGCCCCTTCTAAAAATATCCTCATGCAGGGCATCCTCCCATAGGCTCTCCAAAAGGACCCCTTCTAAAATTTTTCCTTCCAACGGACATCCCCCGACGAGTCCTCCTCTTAGGACTCCCTTTACGAAGTCTACCATCTTTTCTCGAAAAAGGTATGATGCATTATATTTATAAAAATGAGGCATAAAACTTGTCTAGGAGTAAGCCCTGCCAAAATTCATGCAGGCTCCATCACTAAAGGGACCCCCTGAGGCTCCCATCTTAAGCCCTCTTTTACTTTATACTTCATTATTTTTTATTAACATATATTTTGTAATATACTGTTCAAACACTCACTTACGAAAAGGGTTAAGGGTGCACCCTACAAGAAAAAACGAAAGGAGCCGACCTACCAAGGAAATTCAAAGGGACACCATCAAAAGAAGGTAAGGAGGACCTCCCTTCTTAAAGATCCTGTAAGGTACCCTTCAAGAAGAATGATAGGGATCTCCAGCCAGGCAACATCATGGAGGCACCTTCCTAAATCCAAGGATTCATTTAATCCAATTAAATAAATCTAAGATCAAACTCTAATTAATTGATCCAATCAATTAATTAAGCTAAATCTAATAAATTAATCCAATTAATTTAAAGGTGTTAAGTCCAAAAATTAATTACTCCAATTAATTTAATTCTTGAGCCATCCATCGAGTGAATTATTAAATAAATGATCCGATCATTTCTATATTCTCTTTGAATTAATTTAGTCCAATTAAATTGATTCATTTCTTCTGGAATTAATTTCAAATTAATTCCACCAATTTCATAGTGATTTGTGTGCGATTCTTTAGGCTAATCCTCAGTTAGACTTGGGCTTGTGTCCAACATAATAATTAATTAAATTCAGTTTAATTAATTTATTTTCAATTAACTATTAATCGAAAATTTCCATTACCATGGATCGCCGTCTAGCAACGGTCCATGGCACTATAAACTAGATGAATGTTGGCATGAACATTTAGGCTCCAGAGTACCATACGGGAATTGTCCTTCCACCATCCGCCTCCCAATATAAGTATAGGGCATGGAATTGGGTGTCGGTCTCCATCCTGGTTTAGACACTATGCTCTATAACTCGAGATATGTTTGCTCATTGATCAACATAGGAAATCATTCCCTACTCAACCAATCGCTGTGGCCATAGACTCTAAGTGCACAAACCATCTCAGAGCGCATAGGTAACTCAACTATCATATACTGACAGGTGACGGGTTCTATCTTGGAACTTACTGTTAGAATAGGTGACCTGAAAGCCAATCAAATTGGCATGCTTATAATCTATTCTGACAATAACTCAATTTTTATGTAGTATTATTCAGTGAATAAAATGAGTAATCGCTATTGGCATTTCATTTGTTGTGCTCATTACATTTATGTTTGCATTTCTTTCAAACATCGCAACAAAGCCCACAGACCACCTTGAACAACTGTGCAACAGTTGGACTACGCATTGGATAGCGGTCATGAAACCAACTATTTAGGGTTGGGTCTGAAACGTTCCAAGTCGAGGACCTCAAGAATAGGTATCGAAGTGTCCTATTGAAACTTGCATTAAGAGTCGCATTCATTTGATGAATGTCGTGTTTCATTGGCGACAGACGTGGGATATCTATGCGATCTTAATGGCTCAATTGACTAGGTGTCGAATCGACTAAACTGACTTGTGGGGATCGTCATATGGAAGCCTTGGAAGCTTGGTCGGTACGACTTGAGTCCCTGGCTATGATAGTACGGGAGTAGTCCTAAGATTTAAGGAATCACGGTAGTCACGTGCATACAATGATTGTATCTTGGATTTGTGCAAGAGGTGATTGTGTCCTAGGCATGGTCATCATAAGCTTTATCCAGTGTAGTCAAAGCATGTAGCGAGGATGGTGAGTTCCAAGAAGAGGATCCATCCCTGTCAAAACGTGACAGAGGTTCTCCTATGCACTTGGAGATGCATCTACGCTCTATGAAGCTATGGCCACAGTCATTGGTTGAATTGGAAGAGGAGGTTCCTATGTCGAGCAATTTGGTATAATGCGATCTCAAATATTAAGCATAGACGCCTAGTCCAGGATGGGAATTGATGCCAAATTCTATGCCCTAGACTAAAGCTGGGAGACAGTAGACAGAAGGACCATACCCGTATGGACTCGGAAGTCTAAAACTTCACATGGATTTTTGCCTAGTCTCTAGTGCCATAGACCATTGCTAGACGGTCACCCATGGTGACAGGCTTTCTTCATCAAGGGTTGATCAAGAATTACTAAATAAATTAGACTTAATTAATAGTATTGGATACTAGTCCAGGTCTAGCTGAAAGGTGTACTTAAAGAGTCACACACAAATTTCCGAGAAAGAACTAGGATTTAATTCGGAATTAATTTTGTAAGTAATTGAATTACTTATATATGTGAGGGATCCATTAGATGGATAAGCCCAAGGATAAATTGATTGAATTAATTTATATTGGGCTTGTCCTTATTATTTAATAAAGGCTTATTGGGTTCTATATAGTCAATTGGATTAAATATATGATGGACTTGATAAAGTGAGCTTTAATTAAATTGGATCTAATTAATTCAGCCTGGTATTTTAATTAATGAAAATCGGCCCAATTCCATTAATTAAGTTGGTGGAAATGATTGGAAAAGAAAATTATTGACTAACAAAATCACTTTTGAAAAATGTCATGTTAGTCATCATTTATCTAGAATAAAGAATTTTATTACCTTATGGATGGTTAAATGCACCTAGACATGTTTTAATGCATCCATTCAAGGTAGATATATATGTATTTTAGTTATTTGGAATAACTAATGAATACATAACAAAGCAAGAAAATAATTCTCTCCCCTAATTTTTCACTCGGCCGAACCCCCCTCTTGTGCACACTTGGTGTGTTTTTCTCTTCAATTCTTTTCTAGCAAATTAAATTGAAGAATCCCAAGTTCCTGTGTGGTGTGGATGCGACTTTAGAGGGTCTATACGTTGAGGCCTGGGTGAAAGAATCAACGAAGGAGGTTCGAAATAAATCAGAAAGGTAATTCTTGATTTACGATTTTTGTTCCCCTTGTTTTACATTCGATCATTAGCCCCATTAATTTCATTATCATTTATTTCTATTAACTACGTCGAACGTTCGAGAACTCTAAGGGTACACCCCTTGGAACTATGGTTTTATTGCATTTTTGTTTTAATTTCTGCGCTTTATTTTAACTGCTTCCTCTTGCGCTTTCCCCAACCGATCCACTCGCACTTTGCAGTGCCTTTCACCTACCATCCTCACTACATATTTTGATTGCAATGAACAAGACTTGTAATGACCACATCCAAGATACGTCATCTTTCGTCAAATCCAAGATACAACCATCAGATATATGCAACTGCCATGGTTCCTCAAGTCCAAGAACTAATCCCGTACTATCGGAGCTAGGAAGATCTAGTCATATCGATCAAGCCTTCAAAGCTTCCATATGACGACTTACCGCGAGTCAGTTCAGTCGGTACAACCACCCACTAAAATTGCATAAACATCCAACGTCTGCGCCGATGAAACACGCCACTCATCCAACTGATGCAATTTTAGTGCAAGTCTTAGTAGAACTCTCGATGTCCAATCTCGAGGTCCTCGACTTGAAACTTTTCAAACCTAACCATCATAAGTTGATTTCATGGCACCATCTAATGTGCAGCCCAACTACATAGGTTGTACAATTTGATTTGTGAGCTTGGTTGTGATGTTAAGCCTATAAACATAATCAGTGAGCACAACAAATACAATTGCCAAATAATGAATGCTCATTTATTCATAAATAATGTTACAGTTACACTAAAATTATCAGAGGAGATTACATAAAGACCAATCTAATTGGATTTTTGGTCACCTATTCTAAAAGAAGGTGCCTCCGAAGAGAAGGGAGAAGGGCCTCCTCGAGCCAGTGACACAGCTCCACCTGCCGGCCACTTGCCCGTTGCTGAGACTCCTCTGAAAAAAGAAGTAGAATATCCTACTAGTGGGGAGAAGAACTAATGTAACTTGAATTCTGGGTTGGGATGGAAGACAATTTTATTTCCTTACTTTGCTTGCTATCCTCCATTTGAAATGGGGATGAAACAATTTTAGTTTTCTGCTTTTGCTGGGATGTTTTTAATTTGCCCTGGCCAATGTGATTTGACTGGCTCCTTCTTCCACACTTGCTGTTCATCTAGGGAAATGAGCTACCTTCTCGATATGTTGATATCCGCAGGTCTTGTTGTGATGAGGAGTCCCCCCTCACTTTTGTGGAGGGAGATGAACCAAATTACACTTTAGTCGTCGCCCCCTAACGACTCGTGAGACAAGAAAATGTTGAAAGTGTTCTTTGTTCAAAACAATAGCGCAACTTTTCTCCATTCCATTCCACGACTTGTGAGACCATATTTAGGTAGTGGTAGCTTCCTCACCACATTTCTGTGGATGGAAGGCTTGGACAGATCAAGACAATCTTGATCCAAGTCCATTTTGGGCCTAATATTTAACTTCGTTAGCCAAGTAAGAGTTGATATTTGAGTTGTTTGACTGAGACCTCATCACAGAATTACGTTACATGCAAAACATCAAATGCTAGCAGAAATAAATAAATCATAGCATGCAACGTAGTTAAACACGGCCCCTTGTGGGATGATCACAAGCCCAACCTATGCGACTCACTGAGGCCATAATGAGTCAATGGTTAGTCTAAAGTGGCCCTAAACTCTTAAAAAATATTTTACCTATCAACATGTATATGGTCCTCGTAACTCCTTCGCGGGTCTCCTTCTCCTTGGACCTTCTTCTCTATGGGCTTGCTTCAAAAAATTAAAAACCTCACCAAAATTCCTATACTACCCTCATTACAATTAAAAAAAAAAATCCCGATCAGAGTCGAGGGGAGTACATTAGGAGTGAGATAGCAAGCTTTATTATTCAAATGCTAAAAACGAGAGGGAGGGAGAAGTTAACATACCAACCATAAACATAAGAGGTTGTGGGATTCGTGATCATCCATCATATATTCCATGTAACATACATTGCATGTAATACAACAATCCATAATATCCAATATCACAAAAGACGTTATACGAAAAAAACACAGGTTCGTCATTTGCAATTAAAGGAATATCATAAATATGTTCATCCAATGCACGTAATAAATCTAATTAATTATGCAATTTAATTCTAATGAAAAATTCAATTTTATCCAAAAAATCAAATTTTCAAAAATGGTGAAAATCGACTGTCAGCCGTCGGCCCTTGCAGCACGCGCGTTGTTGTCGCTTCCTGCGCTATAGGGGGCGCACGCGAGCTAGCCCTCCTTCCAGCATGCGCACATGAAAGCTTTGCTCGTGCGCAGGGGCACGCGCATTGCCTGCGCGCATGCCCTGCCTGCTGTGCATATGGGCCCAGGCTATAGGCAGGCTCCTACCTGCGCGCGCTTGGCCGTGCGTGCACTGTGTGCCGGCAGCAGCAGTTTTGCAACGATTTTCTTTCTTTTCTTTTGGGTTCAATTATAAAATAACAAAAATAAAGCATAAACCCAGAGAAATTCTCTATTTTGTTATACGATTTAATCATCCATAAATTGCAAAAATCAAATGAGCCATTTTCATAATATAACCAATAAACGAAAGCGATAAAACATGCTTCAAAAAGCTGTAAAAATCATGTTAATCATATAATCATCAGCCCCTACATTGAACCGAGCTCTGATACCACTTGAAGGATCGTGTGGTACGACCACGCAAGCGGAAACGATAAGGCGGAAATGTGTAATAATGAAAATTAAATGCAAAATTAAACAAATTCAAGGGGTTTACCTTTGGAGTTCCGAACGTTTGATGCACTAAAATAAAACACAAATACAGGGCTGATGTATGAACCATAAAATCGAGATTAAGAGGGTGAAAAACGATACCTTCGTTTTCACGGTTGCTTGAAATGCTCTCCACTTGAGGCTCCAACACAGCAGTCCTCTAATTCTTTGCTAGAAGAGAACGAGATAAGTGCACAAGAGAGGGGGCGGTCGAGACGTAAGAAGGGAGGGGGGTTTTTTTTTATGTTGTGTGATTAAGATTATAATTATTTCCCAAATAATTATATTGTATATATATATATACACATTGTTTGATAATTAAGAATGTTTCTAAATACATTCTATTATCTACAAGGCAAATTTCTCTTTATTCCAAATAAAGAAATCCCCAAAAATGGTTAGAATTGCACTTTCCAAAAATACAATTTGCTAACCATTTATTTCCTTACATGAAATTTTTCATGGACTGAAAATTAGTGGCCTTGGTCGATTTTTACCTTTAAAATCACAAGCCCTATGAATTTTTATTTAAATCCAATTTCATAAAAATTTATTTAATCGAGCTCAACTTGTATTTAATCTAATTAAATACATAAGCCCAAAATTATCATTATTATTTAATAAGATCCAACTTATTAAATTATAAGGATAAGCCCAATATAAATTAATGTCTCTTTCTTTTTAAGTACTCCAATTACTTGTGGAATTAATTCAAAATTAATTCCTTGTTCCTATCTGGTGATTTGTGTGTGACTCTTTAAGTTTACATTTCAGCTAGACTTGGGCTAGTGTCACATTATTATTGATTAAATCCCTATTTGATTAATAAATCTTGATTAACCTTTAATCAAGAAAGTCCGTTAGCATGGATGGCCGTCTAGCAACGTTCCATGACACTAGAGACTAGGTGAATTATTGTGCGAACATTTAGGCTCTTGAGTTGCATAGTCTAGGGCATGGAATTAGGTGTCGATTCCCATCCTGGACTAGGCGTCTATGCTTAATACTTGAGATCGCGTTACGCCAAATATCTCGACATAAGAACCTCCGTTTCCTATTCGATCAACGATTGTGGCCACAGATTTACAGAACGTTAACGCATCTCCAAGTGCATAGGAGATAGCTCTGTCATATACTGACAAGTGATGGATCTTATTATTGGAACTCACCGTCTTTGCTATATACCCCGACTACAATGGATGAGGCTTATGATGATCGTGTCTGTGACATAACCACCTCTCGCGCAAACCCAAGATACAGTCATCGTATGCACGTGACTGTCGTGATTTCTCAATTTTGAGGACTACTCCCGTACTACCGAAGTTGGGGATTCGAGTCATACCGACATAGCCTCCAAGGCTTCCATACGACGATCTTCGTGAGTCAGTTCAATTGATTTGACACCTAGTCAATCAATCCACCAAGATATCATAGACGCTCCACGTCTGTCACCGATGAAACACGGTACTCTCCAATTCGAATGCGACTCTTAGTGCAAGTCTCCATAGCACTTCTTGATTTCATTCTCGAGGTCCTCGACTTGTAACATTTCAAATTTAACCTTTTGGTAGTTGGTTTCATGACAGCCATCTAATGTACGGCCCAACTACACCGTTGTCAATTGGTCTATAAGCTTTGTTGTGATTTTTAAGTAAGAAAATGTAAACATACAAATGAGCACAACAAAGTGGATGCCAAAATAAGCGAATACTCATTTTATTCACTCAAAATAATATTACATGATATAATTGAATTATCAAATAAAATACATTTTAGGCCAATTTAATTGGCTTATGAGCACTTACTCTAACATGTCAAAAAACCCTATCACTTAGAATAAGATCTGCATTAAACACATCAATTATAGGATGACATTTCCACAAGAAATGTTCTGACACGGGTATGTAGCTGCAACATTGCAACATGTTCAAAAATTGCTCACAAATTCCACAATAATAGAAGTCATGATTTAAAGTATTTAAGGGCACACAAGGCCATCATAAACGAAATTAAGCATCAGAAGGAGGAACACTTTCCTCAATATCAGTACCACTAGTAGAGGGTAAGCAGCCCAAGGAAGCATCAGATTCTATCACATGGCTTACCTTTGTACCTTGAGTTGGAGCTTCTACGCTTGTATCCACAAGTGGGGCATCTTCTTGACTGAATTCTGTTAAGTTGCAAGGAGGACCGACAACTTTCTCCTGAGTAGACTCAATCAAAATCTAAGCTTTAACATCTTCATCCAGTAAGTCAAGAGGAGAGAGCAGGGTAGCAACGAAGAGGAAGGTCGTCGATGCTTTTATAACCTTCATCTTCAGAATCATCCATCCTTATCAATTTCCTCTATCATCGAGAAGGAAGCCCAGCAGCCTCAACCAGGACAATAGAGGTTTCTGGACATTCTTCGGCAAGCGTGTAGAATCAGAAATGATAATAACATCAAGTGAACCGCTTCTAGGCTCTTAAAAGAGACCTTCAGGAGGAGACAGAGCTCCAGTAGAAGCAAGGGAGGGACGAGAAGAGGAAGCACCCTGATGGGTATACATGTGTCACCCCTGCAAAACGACCAAATTACCCTTCATTAAGGGCATTACAGTCATTTCGCGATCAAGATCCGCGTGTTCTGTAGCGGGGAGGTCGCAGAGGACCCGATCCGGACCGCACAGACTGACCGAAGACCCGGACAATGACGACCGTTCGATCAGAACATGAGCCAGCAGGATAAGGCCACGTGGCCCAGTCAACAGTGTCTAGCTGTGTTCTATAAATAGACCCAGAAACGCCGTTATTGAGGGAACTGTTATGCATTAATTGAGCTTGAACTTTTAGATCGCACACATTTCTCTCGATCAACCTAACTTGAACGTCGGAGGGTCATTGTCGGGGACGTGCCCGACGAGCTCACGGTTCGTGTTTTATTCTCAGGGAACCCAAAATCTGGTTAGGAAGAGTTAGACCATCTGCAGTGAGATCGTCTCAGGAGATCGAATAATTCGACCCGGATCAGTTGGCGCCATCTGTGGGAACGTCTGAGAATTCCTTATCATAATGGAAGGTTCATTGAGGTGAAACACCGGGGAGGATGAAACACCTAGAAAGGGAACAGGAACAACCATTCACCTAACCCAAGAGGAGCTATAGAGAATGATGGAAGAAGCTAGCCGGAAAGCAATCGTGAAATACGAAAGAAGAACTACAACTCCGTTGGTAAAAGAAACGGCGAGGAGACAATTGTTCGAGAACGTCGAACCACTGAGAGAATCGAGGGTTGATATGCTTGTGAGCATCCTCATCCACGGACTGCGAAAAGGTCCCTTCACGTCCGCTCTCGCAAGCGACCCGCCCAGCGACGTGGAACAGTTGATGGCGTTAGCACAAAAATACATAGATGAGGAAGAGATGAACGCGATGAAGGACTTCGAACGGAGAGAACGCGACCACGCGCACAGGCGACCTACAGAGAATCAAGAGGGCAGTAGCAGCAAACCGAAACAAGAGAAGAAAAAGGAGCCAAAGTATATTCCAAAATATCATAACTACACTCCACTGGCGATGTCGCGGGAGAAGGCTTTAATGATGGTGGAAAACGCCGATGTCTTGAAGTGGCCGAGGCACACAAGATACACCCCATCCAAGATGTTTTCGGACAAGTATTGCAAATTTCACCGCGAGAAGGGTCACAACATGGAGGAGTGTTTTCAGTTGAAAGACGAAATTGAAAGACTGGTCAGGCAGGGATACTTCCGAGACCGTGTTCCACCAAATTGCAGGATCAATGAGGGAAGGAGAAGCAGGTCGAGGAGTCAGGACCGGGATCAGAACCCCGGTCCCACAAAAACTGGCAGGACCATGGCCGGCGGGAACAACGCACCCACGAAAGGGGTAATATACACCATTGCTGGAGGGCCTAGTTCCGGAGACTCAGGCCGAACGCGGAAAAGACGTGCTTGGACAGTGGAATCGAGCCGAGAGAGAGAGTTCGTGCTAAAGGTAGAAGAGGAGGAGGCCATCTCTTTCGATAGCTCAGACAGATCGAAGGAGAGCGAAAATATGAACGACCCCATGGTAGTCAGACTAGACATCGCGAATTTTACGGTCCATAAGGTGTTGATTAACAGCGGCAGTTTGACTGACATCATCTTCAAGAGCGTGATCGACAAAATGGGGTTGGAGAATGCCTTTCTCGAGCCAGTAAGGACCCCTCTGGTAGGATTTGGAGGTAGCAAAGTCGCCTTGCTGGGAACGATCGAATTGCCAGTATCAATGGGGGAAGTTCCCAGACGAAAAACATTGATGGTCAAATTTTTAGTGGTCGATACACCCTTCGCATACAATGTAATTCTAGGGAGACCCGGATTAAACCTTTTCAGAGTTGTGATCTCCACCTATCATATGAAGATGAAATTTCCGACCGAGAACGGAACGGGGGAACTAGTCAGCGACCAGAAGGAGGTGCGCAAATGTTACAATCTATCACTTAAGGGAGAACCTAGCCAAAAGAAAAAGAAGGTCGAAGAAGATGCTGAGCCGCGACCGTACGAAACAGAGCACATGAAGCCCAGTGGAGAGTACAAGGAGGTGCAGCTCGTACCGGACGAGCCCGGTAAACCACACGGATAGAGGTAAATATGGAGGAGGAATTGGCCATGATAGAATTTCTGAAAAAGAATGTTGATATATTTGCCTAGAGCCCCTCGGACTTCACGGGGATCGACCCAGGAGTTATAGTCCATCACTTAAACGTCGACCCCAAAGCTCGACCGGTGCAACAGAAAAAAAGATCGTTCGAAAGCGACAAGAACGAGATAATCAGACAAGAGGTCGAAAAACTGTTGAAAGCAGGGTACGTATCCGAGATTCAATACACTAACTGGCTTTCTAACGCCGTGCTAGTCCCCAAATCTTCAGGAAAATGGCGCATGTGTGTTGATTTCACGGATCTGAACAAAGCCTGCCCGAAGGATCCGTACCCCTTACCAAGAATTGACTTGATGGTCGACTCCACCGCCGGGTTTGAAAGGTTTTCAATGATGGATGCTTACCAAGGATATCATCAAATCCATATGGCAAAGGAAGACCGGGATAAGACCTCATTCATCACGGAAAAGGGGATCTACTGCTACAACATGATGCCATTCGGATTGAAAAATGCGGGAGCCACGTATCAGCGACTCGTAAACCAAATGTTTGGGAATCTCTTGGGAAAAACTATGGGAAGTATACGTGGACGACATGCTCGTGAAAAGCAGGAAGTCGCGGGATCACTTGGAAGACCTCTCCTAGGCATTCAACATAATGAGGTCGCACGGAATGAAGCTCAACCCAGAAAAGTGTACGTTTGGAGTGACAGGTGGAAAGTTTTTAGGGTACATGATTAGCGAACGCGGGATAGAAGCGAACCCTGAAAAGATCCAAGCCATAATGAGTCTGAGGTCGCCCACATCGATCAAAGAAGTGCAGAAGCTCACGGGCAAGATCGCATCGTTAAGCAGATTCATATCTCGATCGGCAGACAGAAGCTTACCGTTCTTCAAAATTTTGAGGAAGGCAAAAAATTTCACATGGACCGCGGAATGCGACCAGGCCTTACAGGAGTTGAAGGAATATCTCATAAGGCTCCCCCTGCTCGCGAACCCGAAAGAAGGGGAGATATTATTTTTGTACCTAGGGGTGTCCGAGAATGCGGTCAGCTCAGTATTGGTGAGGGAAGAAGGTAGCAACTAGAATCCAGTCTACTATGTCAGCAAAATGCTCCAAGGGGCTGAATCACGATATTCAGAGATGGAAAAACTCGCCTTTGCCTTGGTCGTGACTGCTCGAAAACTACGACCATATTTTCAGTCGCACAAAGTGGTGGTGTTGACCAACCACCCCCTCAAGCATGTGATGTCGTGACCCGAAGCCTCCGGGAGGTTGATCAAGTGGGCGGTTGAATTGGGGCAATACGACATTGAATACCAACCCAGAACAGTCCAGAAGGCGCAGGTGCTAGTAGATTTCGTCATGGAGCTGGCTGGCGACCGGTCCTGTTTAAAATGGATGCTGCATGTCGATGGGTCTTCAAACGCGAACAATGGCAGAGCAGGCATATTAATCCAAGGACCAAGAGGAATTGAGATTGAAGTCGCGGCTCGCCTTTCATTCCCAGTGACTAACAACGAGGCAGAATACGAGGCTCTGGTGCTGGGCCTAGAGCTCGCTCATGAAACTGGTGCCCGTGACTTGGAGGTTTTTACAGACTCCCAACTGATCGCTTGCAGATTCAAAGAACATACGAAACACGGGAGAGAACAATGACCCAGTACAAAGAGATTGTTCAAAAACTAATGGGTAAATTTGAGAAATGCTCCATCTCGCAGGTACCTAGGGCCGAGAACGACAAGGCAGATGCCTTATCAAAATTTGGAGCTGCAATGGATGAAATTCGAGGTCGAAAAATCACCGCACTAGTGCGCGAGAGATCGACACTATGGAAAGGAACGGAGGTCCAGGTGGTCGCAGAAACGGGGTCCTGGAAGAACGAAATTGTGAAGTGTCTCGGGGACGGTACCTTACCCAGCAATCCCATTGCCGCGAAGAGGGTCAAATTTCGAGCTACCCAATTTACTCTGCTGGCCGGTCAACTCTATAAAAGGACAGCTGACGGACCCCTCTTGAAATGCCTAGACGAGGAGAGAGGCCTTTACGTAATGCGGGAGATACACGAAGGAAGTTGTGGCAATCACTCAGGGGTGAGATCGCTGGCACAGAAAATCATGCAACAAGGGTATTTCTGGCCGACCTTGGTCGAAGACTCTAAGAACTTTGTGAGGAAATGTGAGAGCTGCCAGAAGTACGCCTCACTGATACACCACCTGCAACCCCAATGGTGCCAATCAAAATAGCGTGCCCGTTCGATCAATGGGGGATCGATATCGTCGGACCTTTCCCACCCGCGCAAGCTCAGAAGAAATTCATCATTGTGGCGGTCGAATATTTTTCCAAGTGGGTAGAAGCAGAAGCAGTGGCCAAGATATCCGAGAAGGAAGTCATCAACTTCATCTAGAAAACATTATATGCAGGTTCGGTATACCTAGAATATTGATATCTGACAGTGGCACCCAGTTTCAGGGCAGAAAGATCACAGAATGGTGCAAAGAACTGAAGATCGCGCAGCACTTCACAGCAGTCGCGAACCCTCAGGCGAACGGACAGACCAAGGTGACGAACCGGACGATCTTGCAACACTTGAAGACGCGCCTTGAGAGCAAAAGATCGTGGGTTGACGAGCTGCCTGGAGTCTTGTGGGCTTATCGCACGACTCCACGAACTACCACGGGCGAGACCCCTTTCTGCCTAGTATACGGGACCGAGGCCATCATTCCGGCAGAAATCGGGGAGGAATCGCAAAGAGTCATGCAGTACGAACCCGAGACGAACCGAAATGAGCGAAGCTTCGACCTCATAGTTATTGAAGAAAAGAGGGAGGCCGCATATGCTCGAATTTTGCATCATAAGGGATTGATGATGAAGAGCCACAGTCGCAGAATTCGACCACGCCAATTGCAGGTAGGAGATCTCGTGTTGAAGAAGGTAGAGGCCTCCAAACACGTGGGAAAACTGGAACCACCCTAGGAGGGAACCTACAAAGTGATCGAGATCAGAAAGAAGGGCACTTACCGACTGCAATACATGCAAGGTCGAGATCTACCGCGTCCTTGGAATATACAGAATTTGAAGAAGTTTTATGCTTGAACAAGAAGTGCGAACAAGGAGCCTGTGAAAGGCCATCAACGGACAGATCAAACAAGGAGCCTGTGAAAGGCCATCAACGGACAGATCGAACAAGGAGCCTGTGAAAGGCCATCAACGAACAGATCGAACAAGGAGCCTGTGAAAGGCCATCAACGAACAGATCGAACAAGGAGCCAGTGAAAGGCCAACGAACAGATCGAACGAGGAGCCTGTGAAAGGCCATCGACAAAAGGGATCGAACACTGAAACTGAAGGACCCATCAACAAAGAGATCGCACTCGAGGGCATCTAGAGAGCTACCAATTGTATATTTTAAAGGTTAGGAGAATCGTGTCCTACATTAGACATTGTCATTGTTACGCATATCAAAGATTGAAGCATTTGTACCCGCTGTAATTCGTCCAACATGATTTATAAAACTGTATATACCTTTTTATGCTTACCTTCGTGTGTTTATCTCCCAACTTTTCTCTTATCACTGACTATACAAACCCTCTAAGCACAAAACGCGAACTGAAAAAGACGCGTCCAACAATGCGATCTGAAAAAGATGCATCCAACCAAAAATGCGAACTGAAAAAGACGCGTCCAACAATGCGATCTGAAAAAGATGCATCCAACCAAAAACGCAAACTGAAAAAGACGCGTCCAATAATGCGATCTGAAAAGACGCGTCCAATAATGCGATCTGAAAAGACGCATCCAACCAAAAACGCGAACTGAAAAAGACGCGTCCAATAATGCGATCTGAAAAGACGCATCCAACTAAAAGCGCGAAGTGAAAAAGACGCGTCCAGTAATGCGATCTGAAAAAGACGCATCCGACTAAAAGTGCGATCTGAAAAAGACGCATCCAACACAAAACGCGAACTGAAAAAGACGCGTCCAACTAAAAGTGCAATCTGAAAGACTTCCAGGAAGGTCACGATCTGAAAAAGAAACATCCAACACAAAACGCGAACTGAAAAAGACGCGTCCAACTAAAAGTGCGATCTGAAAGACTTCCAGGAAGGTCGCGATCTGAAAAAGACATGCATTCTGGATAGAAAGAAATGAAATACGCAACGTTTCAGAGATAGAAAAAGACATCGCAGATGCAGTTAGAAGGCATGCATTCTTCGAACAGAAAGAAACATGTTATATGGATAGAAAGAAATGAAATACGCAACGTTTCAGAGATCAAAAACTTTTTTCATTGATCAAATGTTGTGTACAGGGGCAATCAAAAACCTACACCCCAATGTTCTATCAGCAAAAAGTTACAAGTTGAAGAATCCCTAGGATTTACAATTTAAGATCGGTTATCTCAAATCCTATTACAAAATCAGAAGATCGGGATCGGTCAGGCATCAGCTTCAGCCTCTAGCTCGTCTCTCAGGACCATAAACTCATCTTTCAGCTCGGGGTCCGGAGGCAAGGGCTAGAGATCGCCATCAAGGGAGATGTCCAATTTGCTGGGGTCAAAAGAATCGTGAAACCCACCGAGCTTTTCGATCTGAGACCGGCAGGTCTCGTAGCCCTTGGAGAACGAGTCCGCAGATTTGATCTCAAGAGTGGTCGTGAAGGTGTCAGTCTTCAAAAAATCATGAACCGCGGACATCCTGGAGCCGGCCAAGGCTCGCTGATATTCTTTGATCGGAATGCGACCGGCTTGGCCTTCCTCCACTCCGCGCTTGTGGCCCTCTACGAGGCTGGCCTCACGCCCGGCATCGAATGCCTCCCTCTTGGCCTCCGCCAGAGCCACTTCCTGTTTGGAGCGGAGGATCTTTCTCTCCTTCTTGGCAGCATCGAGCTCGGCTCGCAGCTTTAGGACCTCGTCACCCAGTGCCAGCAGATTATCCTCCTGTTTGCGTTCTGTCTCGTCTTGCTCTGCCAGCTGAGTCCTAAGATGTTGCACCTTCTGATCAGTTTGAATATAACTCATTCGGTAATGGGTGCATTTAAGACTCAGACTTCGGAGGAAGGTCATGGCCTGCAAGATCGAATACAGTGAATAGGAAAACAGAAAGAAGATCGAAAGCGGCCAACTGATAGAATACCTGGACCATGGAGTGAGCCACGAACTCCTCAAGCCGAATGGAGCTGTTCGTCACCAGCGCCCCTTGATCGCGAACGGAGACGAAGGAGTTGTAGATAGCGAAAGTTTCGTCTCCTGCTTCGCCATAAAGGGACAAACTCGACATATCCTGCCATTCGGGGGGCGGCACATTACCTCGAAGAGCCGCCCGACTCTCTTCCCAGCATGTGGCTAGCTGTGCCACTCTAAAAAACTTGTCCCGATCTTCGTCTACGCTGGTCTTATCTGTCGCTTCCTTAGCCATCCTGCTCAGCACGCTTGGGCTATGCGATTTAGGAGGAGGTGGGTGAGAGGTTTCCGCAGGCTCCTTCCCCTTGCCTTTATCGCCGGGCCCCAACTTGGACTTGGGCCCGTGACCCTTCTTCGGAGATCGCTTCCTTTTCTTAGATCGCTCCTCGGGTGGAGGATCTTGGCGTCCTTGGTCGACCCCATGGTCGCCACTGGCTTCGTCCAAGTTCAATTCTAACTCCGAAGAGTTATAGCCGAGATAACCATGGGCCGAAGGCGTCTCCTCACTATCGACCAGAATGGGTTGTTGTCCGGCGGGGGGCGCAATTGCGAGTGCCTTGGAAGGGACCGGGGCAGGCGAGCTCGAAGGCAGGTCTGAACAACCAGCGATCTCGCCTCCCTTCCCCTTCGGATCTGAAGGACCCGCGACCTCACCCCCCTTCTTCGCTTTATTTTGGGCCGCAATCCTCCGCATAGCAGTACGCGTGCTCATGATTATACTATCTGCAAAAACAAAAAAAAAAAAAAAAGAGAAGTGAGCAATTGCGAGCACTGCAACGAAAGCAAGGGAGACCAAAAGAAGAAAATCACCTAAGGACTCTTCGATATGGAGGGACGCTGGAGAGAGCCCAGATAATTGCAAAACCTTCTCAGTGAGAAGCTTCTTGGGAACGTACTTATAGAATGTTAAACTCCTTATCTGATCGCCCTCCAGCCCCCCTCTACTTGTTTCTGGGACAGGCTTATATTTGGTCCACTCATTTTTAAAAGGCCAGACACCTCTAGGAGGTCGAATGAAAATGTAGCGGTCTAACCAGGCTCCTACATTCGACTTTAGGGCGCTCAATTACCCACATTCGGGCTTGGCCGAAAGATAGAAAAAACCTCGACTACCGGATCGCTTAGATGTGGTGAAAGAGTACAAACTCCAAAAATTGTCAAAACTGCGTTCTAAGTCTAGAAATTGCATCAATACCACAAAAAGGATGATATGAGTGACAGAGTTGGGAGAGAGTTGCATGGGGCATAGTCTTAATTTATTCAAAATTGCGGCCACCGGAGGAGCGAAAGGAAATCGCAGCCCGGCATCGAGGTGTTTGATAGAAAAAGCGCAAAACCCCTCGGGAGGACGGTGCATGCGATCAAAGGTAGCGGGAATGATGATATAATCGGAGGGTATATGGTATTTTTCCCTAATCTTATCGACGGGCGTTCTAACCTTGCTGACTACAGCTTTCCAAGGATTTTTGGCGAGTCTATCCTGGAATTTGGTGAGGGCCGAAGGGTCGGCGTGTTCATCTGTAAGTTTTGCTATGGGAAACTTTGTATTCCTCTTGGGAGAGGTAGAGAACGACCCGTGTGAAGACTCGGACACAGACCTACACACGGACCCTCATGCCGAACTAGACCCAGAAGACTCAGCAGACCCAGAAGACCCAGATCGCGGTTTAGAGCTAGACCGCGACTCAGAATTCGAGCTAGAGTTGGAAGACATCGTACCTTAAAGTAGGATGGCTCTGGAAGCTGCAGATCGAATGCGAGCTTGAAGTTGCAAGTCCTGGTCGCTTGGAGTCTATGCGTGAGGTAGGAATGAAAGTTCAAATGGGCGGTATATTTATAAGACAATCCCTCTAGAGATGCGCGCCGGGGATCAACCGACGAGATATCGCCACGTGTCATTGAGGCAACCGATCGACGGATGCAACTGTTCGACTTCCTCAAAGGCAACGAACTTGCACTTTGAAAAAGTGGGGGAGTAATGATGGGTATACATATATCACCCCTGCGAAACGACCATATTACGCTTCATTAAGGGCATTACAGTCATTTCGCGATCAGGATCCGCGTATTCTATAGCGGGTGGGTCCTAGAGGACCCGACCCGGACCGCACAGACTGACCGAAGACCCGGACAATGACGACCGTTCGATCAGAACATGAGCCAGCAGGATAAGGCCACGTGGCCCAGTCAACAGTGTCCAACTGTGTTCTATAAATAGACCCAGAAACACCGTTATTGAGGGAACTGTTATGCATTAATTGAGCTCGAACTTTTAGATCGGACACATTTCTCTCGATCAACCTAACTTGAGCGTCGGAGGGTCATTGTCGGGGACGTGCCCGATGAGCTCACGGTTTGTGTTTTATTCTCAGGGAATCCAAAATCTGGTTCGGAAGAGTTAGACCATCTGTAGTGAGATCGTCTCAGGAGATCGAATAATTCGACCTGGATCACACCCTGAGCAGCGGACCTCCTCTGGGGAATGAGATTGCCCATTCTTACACTTTTAGAAGCCATGATAGTACGCGCTGAAATAATATAATCAAGAGGTCAGTAACTGGGACACTAAGCCTTATAAGTGCCACAAATTATAGAAGAATAGTATACCAAAATGAGAAAGATCAAGGTCAAATAACACGGGCGACAAGCCAACAAGTTAAAAAGTTTCTTCTTGTCATAAACACTCGATAGTCGTACTCATAATTAAGAGTATATTCCAGCGGGCATCAAGAGGAGAACTAACAAATAAAAAATAGTCCTTCTAGTTAGTATATGAAATCTTATTGCAAGTTACCAGCATAATTCCCCTCTTACTAGTAAGATAGAAAAGACCTTTCTCGCCAATACTGAAGTTCAACTTGTGGAGAGCACAAAAATTATCGTTAGAAGGAACGATGCATAAATGGATCATCAGAATTATGAAAGCAGCGATGCTCCAAAAGTGCTGGGGGTAAGTTGGGAGATACAAACGCCTAATCTTCTTAGAATTTCTTCAATCAAAGGGTGCAAGGGCAACCGTAAGCTCGCTTCAAAATCAGCAACAAGAAGAGTTCGACATTGAAAGGAGGTAGATGAATTCTACTAGCAGTCCAGGATCTTTACATTAAGTTCCAGAATTTCTGCTAAACTTTTTGGAACAAATGGAGATCCTCTTGTGACAACCACATTTTTTCTAAACCAACAGGGACCTCTGGACCCAATGCCATAGGTCGCCTTAAGTCCTCTTAACACCACACAATTTTTTTCAGTTTAAATGAAATTTTCGTTAAATTTA